>NC_088223.1:93566567-93571567 GCF_036934945.1 Oncorhynchus masou masou
TGTGTGTGTGTGTGTGTGTGTGTGTGTGTGTGTGTGTGTGTGTGTGTGTGTGTGTGTGTGTGTGTGTGTGTGCGTGTGCGTGTGCGTGTGCGTGTGTGTGTGTGGCGTGTGTGCGTGTGCGTGTGCGTGTGCGTGTGCGTGTGCGTGTGCGTGTGCGTGTGCGTGTGTGTGTGTGTGTGTGTGTGTGTGTGTGTGTGTGTGTGTGTGTGTGTGTGTGTGTGTGTGTGTGTACCTTGACTCCACAGAGTCACATTGACAGAATTCCCATGCATCTTTTTCTTTAGTTTGAACACTTGAATGTGAGATGTAATCTACACCTCGATCAGGCTGATAGAAATACTAATTATTTAGTTATTAAATGATTTTCTATTTGAGCGTCATTATTTCTATAATTAATATATATAACTCTTAGAAAGATGCTATCTAGAACCTTAAAAGATTATTCGGCTGTTCCCATAGGAGAACCCTTTTTGAAGAACCCTTTTAGGTTCCAGGTAGAATCCTTTTTGGGTTCCATGTAAAAACCCACATGGAACTCAAAAAGGGTTCTACCTGGAGACCCTTCCGGAACCCTTTGAAGCGTGTTCCTCGTTCTGAACTTCTAACGCGACCTGGTGTTGCATTGTGACACTGATCAAGAGCAGCTGTTCAGCGATTGGCTCCAGTTACACCTCCGACCTCGCCGCCCAAAACATCAGCAACGCGGGTAGTAACTTGGTATCCAAGTCGTTAGTTCTATAGCCACTTCAGCCCGGGGACAAGGGAGTAACCACGCCCATTCCATAGAAAACAGTTACCTGTTCTATATATTTCTATTCTCCTACTACACTGTTTAGAGATGATTGCGTCGGGTCCAAACACGATAAGTGGATTCGGCCTCAATTACTTTCTACGTGACACCACCATAGGATACCACCTTTCCAACAAGTCAGTTTTGCCCAGCTCGAGGTGCCCCGTTGTTGCTCCTGGAAACATCTAGGAGCAACAATGGCTCAGCCGCGAAGTGCTTAGGCCACACAAGCTCAGAGGATGGGGCCGTTGAGTGCTGAAGCGATGTGGTCCTTGGTTGCAACACCGAAAGTAAAGTTTGGTGGAGGAGGAATAATGTTTTTCATGGTTCGGGACCCTTAGTTCCAGTGAAGGGAAATCTTAACACTACAGCATAATGACGTTATAGACCATTCTGTGCTTCCAACTTTGTGGCAATTTGGGGAAGGCCCTTTCCTGTTTCAGCATGACAATTCCCCCATGCACCCATCGAACACCTTTGGGATGAACTGGAACGACAACTGCTTACCAGGACTAATCGACCAACATCGTGTCCTGATCTCACAAATGTTCTTGTGGCTGAATGGAAGCAAGTCCCAGCAGCAATGTTCCAACATCTAGTGGAAAGCCTTCCCAGAAGAGTGGAGGCTGTTATAGCAGCAAAGAGGGGACCAACTCCATATTAATGCCCTTGAGTTTTGGAATTAGAAGTGTGTGTGTGTGTGTGTGTGTGTGTGTGTGTGTGTGTGTGTGTGTGTGTGTGTGTGTATTTTGTACAAACCAAAATCATATGAAGCTCCAATACATCCAGAATAAATAAAGTGGACCTTAACAAAATGCTTTAAGATTTTAAACATGAATCAAAAGTGTCTGAAATGAAAAGCACAATTCAAAATCAAAACGGCCTTGTATTCGTGAACAGCGGTCAAACGCAATGGAAAAAACCTCCCCCTTCGAACAAAAACAGGACAAAAAAACAGCCCACAGAGATATCAAAGCCATCACTCCTAGTATATAACACGTAGGTCACGTCACAGGGATAATCAGCGTCCTACAACACACCTTCTTAACAACAATATTTTCTAAATTAAGATATGTATTTTTCTGTTTTTTAAACATATTATGTTTCTTTCAAAAATAATAAAATAATGAACACGTTTATGAAAGAATCAAAACAAACAAACAATGCAGGTTTTTATAGCCAGTTAACACTTGTTCTCATGGATATGGTATTATATAAATAATGATATTGTTTGACAGGGACACAGTGGTGGCGTTTGTGGACTACGCTCGGCTGTGCTACAGAGAGCTGGGTCCCCATGTGAAGATGTGGATCACCTTGAACGAGCCCAATGATGAAGATGATGTGTCTCCGATGGAGGGCCACCAGCTGCTGAGGGCACACGCCCTGGCGTGGCACGCCTACGACCAGGAGTACAGACACACACAGGGGGGACAGGTCAGTGGGATCACACACACACACACACACACACACACACACACACACACACACACACACACACACACACACACTATAGCTACTACAACAACTACTGCTACACACACACACACACACACACACATATATATACACACACACATACACACAGATACACATACACACAGGGAGACACATGCTCACACACACATATACATACACACACATATATACACACACATACACACAGGGAGACACATGCTCACAAACACACACACACACTAACACTCACACATATAGGGAGAAACACACACAAGGAGACACAGATACACACACACACACACACACACAGGGAGAAACACACACAAGGAGACACAGATACACACACATGCACGTGCAGAGAGGGGAAAAAACCACTTGTCGTACTGCGTTGCAGGTTTCCTTGGCTCTTCACATGGACTGGGTGGAGCCAGCGTTCTCCTTCAGCCGCGAGGACGTGGAACCAGCCAACAGGGTTCTGGACTGTCGTGTGGGCTGGTTCTCAGAACCCATATTTGGCGGTGGAGATTACCCGCCTCGCATGAGGAGCTGGTTCCACCAACGACACTCCCTTGACCTGTTCCAGTAAGCTCTCTTCAGTTCGCAAGCAGAGTTCAAAGTTCAAACATCCATGGTCCTACAAAAACGCATGGATGAGTTAGGCCAGAATTCAATACGATCTGCGTAAACAGCCTGATTTGAGCCGACGTCTGCAGTGTTTATGCAGTCTCCTGCGATCGCAGAAGGAAATGCCTGTGCAGGATCGGTGTCCCGTCCTCGGGACGGTTGAGCTAACGTAGGCTAATGCTATTAGCATGAGGTTGATCTAACGTAGGCTAATGCTATTAGCATGAGGTTGATCTAACGTAGGCTAATGTGATTAGCATGAGGTTGAGCTAACGTAGACTAATGTGATTAGCATGAGGTTGAGCTAACGTAGACTAATGCTATTAGCATGAGGTTGAGCTAACGTAGGCTAATGCTATTAGCATGAGGTTGAACTAACGTGAGCTAATGCTATTAGCATGAGGTTGAGCTAACGTAGGCTAATGCTATTATCATGAGGTTGATCTAACGTAGGCTAATGCTATTAACATGAGGTTGAACTAACGTAGGCTAATACGATTAACATGAGGTTGAGCTAACGTAGGCTAATGTGATTAGCATGAGGTTGAACTAATGTAGGCTAATGCTATTAGCATGAGGTTGATCTAACGTAGGCTAATGCTATTAACATGAGGTTGAACTAACGTAGGCTAATGCGATTAACATGAGGTTGAGCTAACGTAGGCTAATGTGATTAGCATGAGGTTGAACTAACGTAGGCTAATGCTATTAGCATGAGGTTGAACTAACATAGGCTAATGTGATTAGCATGAGATTGTAAGAAACAAGAACATTTCCCGGGACATAGACATATCTGATTTGGGCAGAAAGCTTAAATTCTTGTTAATCTAACAACACTGTCCAATTTACAGTAGCTATTACAGTGAAAGAATACCATGCTATTGTTTGAGGAGAGT
Organism: Oncorhynchus masou masou; assembly: GCF_036934945.1. Taxonomy (NCBI): domain Eukaryota; kingdom Metazoa; phylum Chordata; class Actinopteri; order Salmoniformes; family Salmonidae; genus Oncorhynchus; species Oncorhynchus masou. The sequence goes on from NC_088223.1 coordinate 93,570,336, forward strand.
GCACAATTATGAACTTGAAAATGTATGAATAAACCAATTCGTAACATTTGGGCATTCTTGATACAACATTTTGAATAGAAATGCAATAGTTAATTGGATCAGTCTAAAACATTGCACATACTCTGCTGCCATCTAGTGGCCCACGTCTAAATTGCGCCTGGGCTAGAATAATTCATTATGGCCTTTCTCTTGCATTTCTAAGATGAAGGTACAAAAAAATGCATGTTTTTTTCTTTGTATAATCTTTTACCAAATCTATTGTGTTATATTATCCTACATTAATTTCACATTTCCACTAACTTCAAAGTGATTCCTTTCAAATGGTACCAATAATATGCATATCCTTGCTTCAGGGCTACAGGCAGTTAGATTTGGGTATGCCATTTAAGGCGAAAATTTAAAAACCGGGCGGGTTCTTGCGAGGTTTTAAAAGCTGCATTGTCAGGTCCAGAGGAATTGAATCCTGGCCTCAGCTCAAGCACATACTGGTCTGCGACCACAGAGTAAAATAGTGATGTTGTTGTTTCCATAGTTACCACCTGCCATTGTTCAGTGATGAGGACAGACAGCTGGTGAGGGGGACGTACGACTTCTTCGCCATCAGTCATTTCAGCACTCAGCTAGTGACCCCCACCATTGAAGAGTAAGACTGATATGACTCGTCTTACTGCTGAACTACAGCTACTACAACAACTACTGCTACTGCTATTACTACTGTTACTATAGCTACTACAACAACTACTGCTACTGCTATTACTACTGTTACTATAGCTACTACAACAACTACTGCTACTGCTACTACTACTGCTACTATAGCTACTACAACAACTACTGCTACTGCTATTACTACTGTTACTATAGCTACTACAACAACTACTGCTACTGCTATTACTACTGTTACTATAGCTACTACAACAACTACTGCTACTGCTATTACTACTGTTACTATAGCTACTACAACAACTACTGCTACTGCTATTACTACTGTTACTATAGCTACTACAACAACTACTGCTACTACAACAATTACTGCTACTGCTACTACTACTGTTACTATAGCTACTACAACAACTACTGCTACTGCTATTACTACTGTTACTATAGCTACTACAACAACTACTGCTACTGCTATTACTACTGTTACTATAGCTACTACAACAACTACTGCTACTGCTATTACTACTGTTACTATAGCTACTACAACAACTACTGCTACTGCTACTACTACTGTT
>NC_088223.1:93579067-93624938 GCF_036934945.1 Oncorhynchus masou masou
ATTTATTTACCCAGAGAGAGATTTATTTAACCTTCGAGAGAGAGATTTATTCACCCAGAGAGAGATTTATTTACCCAGAGAGAGAGATTTATTCACCCAGAGAGAGAGATTTATTCACCCAGAGAGAGAGATTTATTCACCCAGAGAGAGATTTATTCACCCAGAGAGAGAGATTTATTTACCCAGAGAGAGATTTATTTACCCAGAGAGAGATTTATTTAACCTTCGAGAGAGAGATTTATTTAACCTTCGAGAGAGAGAGATTTATTCACCCAGAGAGAGAGATTTATTTACCCAGAGAGAGAGATTTATTTAACCTTCGAGAGAGAGATATTTATTTACCCAGAGAGAGAGATTTATTTACCCAGAGAGAGAGATTTATTTACCCAGAGAGAGAGATTTATTTACCCTTAGAGAGAGAGAGATTTTTTTACCCAGAGAGAGAGAGATTTATTTACCCAGAGAGAGAGAGATTTATTTACCCAGAGAGAGAGACCAATGGACGTAGAAAGACAGACAGACAGACTGAATGACTGGTTGATTGATTGGTCGTATGATTGACTGACTGATTAGTTGTTTGACTGACTGACTGACTGGTTGGTTGACTGACTGACTGACTGATTGATTGACTGACTGACTGGTTGATTGACTGACTGGCTGGTTGACTAATTGGTTGTTTGACTGACTGACTGACTGGTTTGCTGACTGACTGGTTGACTAACTAACTGACTGGTTGATTGACTGACTGATTTGTTGACTGATTTGTTGACTGGTTGACTGATTTGTTGAGTGGTTGACTAGATGATTGACTGACTGGTTGACTAGCTGATTTACTGACTGGTTGACTAGTTGACTGACTGACTGACTGACTGACTGGTTGACTGACTGACTGGTTGACTGACTGGTGCACTGATATATTGATACATCTCCACCTCCACTTGTACAGGTGGAGGAGCGCTACCCTGGCGTGGCGGTCTACGTGGTAGCCAATGGGGTGCAGGAAGACCCGGCCCGCTTCGACGACAGTCTGAGAGTCTACTACCTGTACAGCTACATCAACGAAGCTCTTAAAGGTGTGGGCATACACACACACACACACACACACACACACACACACACACACACACACACACACACACACACACACACACACACACACACACACACGTGCAATGGCCCTGATGAGAGGGAAGTCTAGAGCTACTTCAATGAGCCTCTGAATAAAGGGATAGTAGAGGATTAAACACACATACAACTCCCCCATTTAAAGGGACGGTCTGTAATATAGCAGAGGATTAAACACACACACAACGCCCCCAATTTAAAGGGACGCTCTGTAATATAGCAGAGGATTAAACACACATACAACTCCCCCATTTAAAGGGACGGTCTGTAATATAGCAGAGGATTAAACACACATACAACTCCCCCATTTAAAGGGACGGTCTGTAATATAGCAGAGGATTAAACACACATACAACTCCCCCAATTTAAAGGGACGGTCTGTAATATAGCAGGGGATTAAACACACATACAACTCCCCCATTTAAAGGGACGGTCTGTAATATAGCAGAGGATTAAACACACACACAACGCCCCCAATTTAAAGGGACGGTCTGTAATATAGCAGAGGATTAAACACACATACAACTCCCCCATTTAAAGGGATGGTCTGTAATATAGCAGAGGATTAAACACACATACAACTCCCCCAATTTAAAGGGACGGTCTGTAATATAGCAGAGGATTAAACACACATACAACTCCCCCAATTTAAAGGGACGGTCTGTAATATAGCAGAGGATTAAACACACACACAACGCCCCCAATTTAAAGGGACGGTCTAATATAGCAGAGGATTAAACACACACACAACGCCCCCAATTTAAAGGGACGGTCTGTAATATAGCAGAGGATTAAACACACACACAACGCCCCCAATTTAAAGGGACGGTCTGTAATATGAATGGTGCAGTGGTCTAAGGCCCTGGTTTGAATCCAGGCTGAATCACATCTGGCTGTGACATACAACACAACTGGCCCAGCCTCGTCCAATTTAAAGGGACGGCCATCTGTAATAAGAATTAGCAGAAATAAAGGATAAAATAAACACACACACAACGCCCCCAATTTAAAGGGACGGTCTGTAAATGGTGAATGGTGCAGTGAGTCAAGGCCCTGTTTGATGACACCTGTTATGGTATTGAATCACATCTGGCTGTGATTGGAAGATACTGTTAGGGCAGATTATGGCCCAGCCTGGTAGATTTGACACTGGGGGCAGGTATCATTGTAAATAAGACACTTTATGCTATTAACTGACTTTCCTAGTTAAATAAAGGTTAAAAATAAAATAACTGTTATGGTATTGATTATGACAGGATTAAACACACATGGTACGCACTGTTATGGTATTACGATGTCACAATGCCCCCAACTTATGTCAGTGGCCACTGACGGTATTGATTTCACTGTTATGGTCTAATGGTTTATTGATTATGACACCTGTTATGGTATTGATTATGACACTGTTATGGTGATTACCACCACACTATGACTGACCAGTTACATGACACCTGTTATGGTATTGATTATGACACTGTTATGTTATTGATTATGATACTGTTATGGTATTGATTATGACACTGTTATGGTATTGATTATGACACTGTTATGGTATTAATTACGATGACACTGTTATGGTATTGATTATGACACTGTTATGGTATTGATTGATGACACTGTTATGATTGATTAGGACACTATGGTATTAATTACGATGACACTGTTATGGTATTGATTATGACACTGTTATGGTATTGATTATGACACTGTTATGGTATTGATTATGACACCTGTTATGGTATTGATTACGATGACACTGTTATGGTATTGATTACGATGTCACTGTTATGGTATTGATTATGACACTGTTATGGTATTGATTAGGACACTGTTATGGTATTGATTACGATGTCACTGTTATGGTATTGATTACGATGTCACTGTTATGGTATTGATTATGACACCTGTTATGGTATTGATTATGACACCTGTTATGGTATTGATTATGACGACACTGTTATGGTATTGATTATGACACTGTTATGGTATTGAATATGACGACACTGTTATGGTATTGATTATGACACCTGTTATGGTATTGATTACGATGACTCTGTTATGGTATTGATTACGATGACACTGTTATGGTATTGATTACGATGACACTGTTATGGTATTGCTTATGACACCTGTTATGGTATTGATTATGACGACACTGTTATGGTATTGCTTATGACACCTGTTATGGTATTGATTATGACGACACTGTTATGGTATTGATTATGACACCTGTTATGGTATTGAATATGATGACACCTGTTATGGTATTGATTACGATGACTCTGTTATGGTATTGATTACGATGACACTGTTATGGTATTGATTATGATGACACTGTTATGGTATTGATTATGACACTGTTATGGTATTGATTATGATGACACTGTTATGGTATTGATTATGACACCTGTTATGGTATTGAATATGATGACACTGTTATGGTATTGATTATGACACCTGTTATGGTATTGAATATGATGACACCTGTTATGGTATTGATTATGACACTGTTATGGTATTGATTACGATGACACTGTTATGGTATTGATTATGATGACACTGTTATGGTATTGATTATGACACCTGTTATGGTATTGAATATGATGACACTGTTATGGTATTGATTAGGACACTGTTATGGTATTGAATATGATGACACTGTTATGGTATTGATTAGGACACTGTTATGGTATTGAATATGATGACACTGTTATGGTATTGATTAGGACACTGTTATGGTATTGATTATGATGACACTGTTATGGTATTGATTATGATGACACTGTTATGGTATTGATTAGGACACTGTTATGGTATTGATTAGGACACTGTTATGGTATTAAATATGACACTGTTATGCTATTGATTATGACACTGTTATGGTATTGAATATGATGACACTGTTATGGTATTGATTAGGACACTGTTATGGTATTGAATATGATGACACTGTTATGGTATTGATTAAGACACTGTTATGGTATTGAATATGATGACACTGACACTGTTATGGTATTGAATATGATGACACTGTTATGGTATTGATTAGGACACTGTTATGGTATTGATTAGGACACTGTTATGGTATTGATTAGGACACTGTTATGGTATTGAATATGATGACACTGTTATGGTATTGATTAGGACACTGTTATGGTATTGAATATGATGACACTGTTATGGTATTGATTAGGACACTGTTATGGTATTGATTAGGACACTGTTATGGTATTGATTAGGACACTGTTATGGTATTGATTATGATGTCACTGTTATGGTATAGATTATGACACCTGTTATGGTATTGATTATGATGACACTGTTATGGTATTGATTATGATGACACTGTTATGGTATTGATTAAGACACCTGTTATGGTATTGATTACGATGACACTGTTATGGTATTGATTATGATGACACAGTTATATACAGTCGTGGCCAAAAGTTTTGAGAATGACATAAATATTAATGTCCACAAAGTTTGCTGATTCAGTGTCTTTAGATATTTTTGTCATGTTACTATGAAATACTGACATATAATTACAAGCATTTCATTAAGTGTCCAAGGATTTTATTGACAATTACATGAAGTTGATGCAAAGAGTCAATATTTGCAGTGTTGACCCTTTTTTTTTCAAGACCTCTGCAATCCGCCCTGGAATGCCTCCAATTATATTCTGGGCCACATCCTGACTGATGGCAGCCCATTCTTGCATAATCAATACTTGGAGTTTGTCAGAATTTGTGGGGTTTTGTTTGTCCACCCGCCTCTTGAGGATTGACCACAAGTTCTCAATGGAATTAAGGTCTGGGGAGTTTCCTGGCCATGGACCCAGAATATCAATGTTTTGTTCCCCGAGCCACTTAGTTATCCCTTATGGCAAGGTGCTCCATCATGCTGGAAAAGGCATTGTTCTTCACCAAACTGTTCCTGGATGGTGGGAGAAGTTGGTCTCAGAGGATGTGTTGGTACCATTCTTTACTCATGGCTCTGTTCTTGGGCAAAATTGTGAGTGATCCCACTTCCTTGGCTGAAAAGCAACCCCACACATGAATGGTCTCTGGATGCTTTACTGTTGGCATGACACAGGACTGATGGTAGCGCTCACCTTATCTTCTCCGGACAAGCTTTTTTCCGGATGCCCCAAACAATGGGAAAGGGGATTCATCAGAGAAAATGACTTTACCCCAGTCCTCAGCAGTCCAATCCCTGTACCTTTTGCAGAATATCAGTCTGTCCCTGATGTTTTTCCTGGAGGGAAGTGGCTTCTTTGCTGCCCTTCTTGACACCAGGCCATCCTCCAAAAGTCTTTGCCTCACTGTGTGTACAGAAGCACTAACACCTGCCTGCTGCCATTCCTGAGCACTGTACTGGTGGTGCCCCGATCCCGCAGCTGAATTAACTTTAGGAGACGGTCCTGGCGCTTGCTGGACTTTCTTGGGCGCCCTGAAGCCGTTTCACAACAATTGAACCGCTCTCCTTGAAGTTCTTGATGATCCGATAAATGGTTGATTTAGGTGCAATCTTACTGGCAGCAATATCCTTGCCTGTGAAGCCCTTTTTGTGCAAAGCGATGATGACGAGACGTGTTTCCTTGCAGGTAACCATGGACAGAGGAAGAACAAGGATTTTTGGGGGGGATTCAGTTCATTTGCATGGCAAAGAGGGACTTTGTAATTAATTGCAATTCATCTGATCACTCTTCATAACATTCTGGAGTATATGCAAATTGCCATCTGCGTCATTCTCAAAACTTCCGGCCACGACTGTACAGTCGGAGGTATTTAAGTCAAATGTTACCAAAGTTTGTCTGCCTTTCCTTTCACTTTGTGTACCTCCAGTTCGAGAATGTTATTTTTGGTACTTTGAGTTTAATTATTAGACAGACATACAGCTCACTGACCCTAGAGGACGACGACCGGCTGACTGAACACACACGAACTCACACTTGTTTTCGTGTTACATGTGCTACATCTGCGTCATTCCCCATATTATTCTATTCCAGTCGATAACAGTAGAGAACCTTCAAACACTGAGATATTTACTACACAATAAACATTAGATAAAAGACAAACAGATGACAAACTCAACAACTAAAAAGCACCCTGAGGAAAAGCAAAGCTACAAATGTATGTTTTAAAATATGTCCACGGTTTCAGCCCCTCGCAGGTTCTCTGGCAGGTTATTCCAGAGGCTGGGGGCATAATAACTAAAGGCTGTCTCTCCATGCCTCTTGGTCCTAGGCTTTGGGATAGTTAAAAGGCTGTCTCTCCATGCCTCCTGGTCCTGGGCTTTGGGGTAGTTAAAAGGCTGTCTCTCCATGCCTCTTGGTCCTGGGCTTTGGGATAGTTAAAAGGCTGTCTCTCCATGCCTCTTGGTCCTAGGCTTTGGGGTAGTTAAAAGGCTGTCTCTCCATGCCTCTTGGTCCTAGGCTTTGGGGTAGTTAAAAGGCTGTCTCTCCATGCCTCTTGGTCCTAGGCTTTGGGATAGTTAAAAGGCTGTCTCTCCATGCCTCTTGGTCCTGGGCTTTGGGGTAGTTAAAAGGCTGTCTCTCCATGCCTCCTGGTCCTGGGCTTTGGGATAGTTAAAAGGCTGTCTCTCCATGCCTCTTGGTCCTGGGCTTTGGGATAGTTAAAAGGCTGTCTCTCCATGCCTCCTGGTCCTGGGCTTTGGGATAGTTAAAAGGCTGTCTCTCCATGCCTCTTGGTCCTGGGCTTTGGGATAGTTAAAAGGCTGTCTCTCCATGCCTCTTGGTCCTGGGCTTTGGGATAGTTAAAAGGCTGTCTCTCCATGCCTCTTGGTCCTGGGCTTTGGGATAGTTAAAAGGCTGTCTCTCCATGCCTCTTGGTCCTAGGCTTTGGGATAGTTAAAAGGCTGTCTCTCCATGCCTCTTGGTCCTGGGCTTTGGGATAGTTAAAAGGCTGTCTCTCCATGCCTCTTGGTCCTAGGCTTTGGGATAGTTAAAAGGCTGTCTCTCCATGCCTCTTGGTCCTGGGCTTTGGGATAGTTAAAAGGCTGTCTCTCCATGCCTCTTGGTCCTGGGCTTTGGGATAGTTAAAAGGCTGTCTCTCCATGCCTCTTGGTCCTAGGCTTTGGGATAGTTAAAAGGCTGTCTCTCCATGCCTCCTGGTCCTAGGCTTTGGGATAGTTAAAAGGCTGTCTCTCCATGCCTCTTGGTCCTAGGCTTTGGGATAGTTAAAAGGCTGTCTCTCCATGCCTCTTGGTCCTAGGCTTTGGGATAGTTAAAAGGCTGTCTCTCCATGCCTCCTGGTCCTGGGCTTTGGGATAGTTAAAAGGCTGTCTCTCCATGCCTCTTGGTCCTAGGCTTTGGGATAGTTAAAAGGCTGTCTCTCCATGCCTCTTGGTCCTGGGTCCTTTGGGATAGTTAAAAGGCTGTCTCTCCATGCCTCTTGGTCCTGGGCTTTGGGATAGTTAAAAGGCTGTCTCTCCATGCCTCCTGGTCCTAAAATTTGGGATAGTTAAAAGGCTGTCTCCATCCATGCCTCTTGGTCCTAGGCTTTGGGATAGTTAAAAGGCTGTCTCTCCATGCCTCTTGGTCCTAGGCTTTGGGATAGTTAAAAGGCTGTCTCTCCATGCCTCTTGGTCCTAGGCTTTGGGGTAGTTAAAAGGCTGTCTCTCCATGCCTCTTGGTCCTAGGCTTTGGGATAGTTAAAAGGCTGTCTCTCCATGCCTCTTGGTCCTAGGCTTTGGGGTATGCCTTGGTCCTGGGCTTTGGGAAAGGCTGTCTCTCCATGCCTCTTGGTCCTGGGCTTTGGGATAGTTAAAAGGCTGTCTCTCCATGCCTCTTGGTCCTAGGCTTTGGGATAGTTAAAAGGCTGTCTCTCCATGCCTCTTGGTCCTGGGCTTTGGGATAGTTAAAAGGCTGTCTCTCCATGCCTCTTGGTCCTAGGCTTTGGGATAGTTAAAAGGCTGTCTCTCCATGCCTCTTGGTCCTAGGCTTTGGGATAGTTAAAAGGCTGTCTCTCCATGCCTCTTGGTCCTAGGCTTTGGGGTATGCCTCTTGGTCCTAGGCTTTGGGGTAGTTAAAAGCTGTCTCTCCATGCCTCTTGGTCCTAGGCTTTGGGATAGTTAAAAGGCTGTCTCTCCATGCCTCCTGGTCCTGGGCTTTGGGGTAGTTAAAAGGCTGTCTCTCCATGCCTCTTGGTCCTAGGCTTTGGGATAGTTAAAAGGCTGTCTCTCCATGCCTCTTGGTCCTGGGCTTTGGGATAGTTAAAAGGCTGTCTCTCCATGCCTCTTGGTCCTGGGCTTTGGGATAGTTAAAAGGCTGTCTCTCCATGCCTCTTGGTCCTAGGCTTTGGGATAGTTAAAAGGCTGTCTCTCCATGCCTCTTGGTCCTAGGCTTTGGGATAGTTAAAAGGCTGTCTCTCCATGCCTCTTGGTCCTGGGCTTTGGGGTAGATATGCCTCTTGGTCCTAGGCTTTGGGATAGTTAAAAGGCTGTCTCTCCATGCCTCTTGGTCCTAGGCTTTGGGATAGTTAAAAGGCTGTCTCTCCATGCCTCTTGGTCCTGGGCTTTGGGATAGTTAAAAGGCTGTCTCTCCATGCCTCTTGGTCCTAGGCTTTGGGATAGTTAAAAGGCTGTCTCTCCATGCCTCTTGGTCCTGGGCTTTGGGATAGTTAAAAGGCTGTCTCTCCATGCCTCTTGGTCCTGGGCTTTGGGATAGTTAAAAGGCTGTCTCTCCATGCCTCTTGGTCCTAGGCTTTGGGATAGTTAAAAGGCTGTCTCTCCATGCCTCTTGGTCCTAGGCTTTGGGATAGTTAAAAGGCTGTCTCTCCATGCCTCCTGGTCCTAGGCTTTGGGATAGTTAAAAGGCTGTCTCTCCATGCCTCTTGGTCCTAGGCTTTGGGATAGTTAAAAGGCTGTCTCTCCATGCCTCTTGGTCCTAGGCTTTGGGATAGTTAAAAGGCTGTCTCTCCATGCCTCCTGGTCCTGGGCTTTGGGGTAGTTAAAAGGCTGTCTCTCCATGCCTCTTGGTCCTAGGCTTTGGGATAGTTAAAAGGCTGTCTCTCCATGCCTCTTGGTCCTAGGCTTTGGGATAGTTAAAAGGCTGTCTCTCCATGCCTCTTGGTCCTGGGCTTTGGGTCCTAGGGCTTTGGGATAGTTAAAAGGCTGTCTCTCCATGCCTCTTGGTCCTAGGCTTTGGGGTAGTAGTTAAAAGGCTGTCTCTCCATGCCTCTTGGTCCTAAAATTTGGGAGAGTTAAAAGGCTGTCTCTCCATGCCTCTTGGTCCTAGGCTTTGGGATAGTTAAAAGGCTGTCTCTCCATGCCTCTTGGTCCTAGGCTTTGGGATAGTTAAAAGGCTGTCTCTCCATGCCTCTTGGTCCTAGGCTTTGGGGTAGTTAAAAGGCTGTCTCTCCATGCCTCTTGGTCCTAGGCTTTGGGGTAGTTAAAAGGCTGTCTCTCCATGCCTCTTGGTCCTGGGCTTTGGGATAGTTAAAAGGCTGTCTCTCCATGCCTCTTGGTCCTAGGCTTTGGGATAGTTAAAAGGCTGTCTCTCCATGCCTCTTGGTCCTGGGCTTTGGGGTAGTTAAAAGGCTGTCTCTCCATGCCTCTTGGTCCTAGGCTTTGGGATAGTTAAAAGGCTGTCTCTCCATGCCTCTTGGTCCTAGGCTTTGGGATAGTTAAAAGGCTGTCTCTCCATGCCTCTTGGTCCTGGGCTTTGGGGTAGTTAAAAGGCTGTCTGTCTCCCATGCCTCTTGGTCCTGGGCTTTGGGATAGGTCCTAGGCTTTGGGATAGTTAAAGGCTGTCTCTCCATGCCTCTTGGTCCTGGGCTTTGGGGTAGTTAAAAGGCTGTCTCTCCATGCCTCTTGGTCCTGGGCTTTGGGATAGTTAAAAGGCTGTCTCTCCATGCCTCTTGGTCCTGGGCTTTGGGGTAGTTAAAAAAGGCTGTCTCTCCATGCCTCTTGGTCCTGGGCTTTGGGGTAGTTAAAAGGCTGTCTCTCCATGCCTCTTGGTCCTAGGCTTTGGGATAGTTAAAAGGCTGTCTCTCCATGCCTCTTGGTCCTAGGCTTTGGGATAGTTAAAAGGCTGTCTCTCCATGCCTCTTGGTCCTGGGCTTTGGGATAGTTAAAAGGCTGTCTCTCCATGCCTCTTGGTCCTGGGCTTTGGGATAGTTAAAAGGCTGTCTCTCCATGCCTCTTGGTCCTGGGCTTTGGGGTAGTTAAAAGGCTGTCTCTCCATGCCTCTTGGTCCTGGGCTTTGGGATAGTTAAAAGGCTGTCTCTCCATGCCTCCTGGTCCTGGGCTTTGGGGTAGGCTGTCTCTCCATGCCTCTTGGTCCTGGGCTTTGGGATAGTTAAAAGGCTGTCTCTCCATGCTCTCCATGCCTCTTGGTCCTAGGCTTTGGGATAGTTAAAAGGCTGTCTCTCCATGCCTCTTGGTCCGAGGCTTTGGGATAGTTAAAAGGCTGTCTCTCCATGCCTCTTGGTCCGAGGCTTTGGGAGAGTTAATTAAAAGGCCAGAGGACGTGAGGGACCTACTGGGTACATAACCTGAAGCATGTCTGACATGTATTGAGGTGCACCATCATGGATTGATTCTAAAAGATTCTTCCAAATTAATTCTAAAACTCACAGGCATTCAGAGACCTTAAAACCAGTGTAATGTGTGCTCTCCGTCTGGTCTTGGTCAGTACCCCTGCTGAAGCATTCTGTATGTTTTGTAGATGACCAATGACTTTCTTGGGTAGACCAGACAGGAGAGCATTACAGGAGTCGAGCCTGCTTGTAATAAAATGGATGAGTCTCTCTGTATCAGTCTGAGAGAGAAACGGCCGCACCTTGGCAATGTTCCTCAGTTGGTAGAAAACTATATTGGTCACGTTCCTAATCTGTGATTCTAAATTGAGTTCAGAATCTAAAATGACAACTAGGTGTTTTTATTACTTGGTGTTTTGTCTTTATTACCCAATAATTAAAATGTGCGTCCAGATTCCCTCTCTGTGCTTTGGCTCCAACAAGAAGTACCTCTGTGTTGTTTTGACTGAACTGGAGGAAGTTGTGAGCCATCCAACTTTTTACCTTTAAATATAGCCCACTTATCATTATGAAATATGTGATTAACGATAATGTGATTATGAACGTATTATGAAAGAAAGGAATGATGGACTTTATTAATGAACTATTCTTATGTGTTGAACTGGCAATATGGAGTTGAGACCCTTGTCTCCCCAGGTGAGCCGGCGGCAAACCGTTTGTGATCTTATCGCTTTGTTTTCTGGACTTCATAACCATAAGAGAACATGTCGATCACAGTTTCACCCCCCCCACCCCCACCCCCACCTCAAAAACATGGATCAGATTTGTTTTTGCACAAGCAGAGCTTCAGATTCATTTAGCTGAACCGGGAAGTGTTTAAAACACGTCTTTGACCGTTGGCTAAAGGGTCACTTCTGATTTTGTTAACTGGAACGGATAGGTCTTACAATTGTAATAAACCTTTGCTTCTCCTTCTTCTCCTTCCCTGCCCAGCCTACACCCTAGACGGGGTCAATCTGAAGGGTTACTTCGCCTACTCCCTGAACGACCAGAGAGACCCAGGCTTCGGCTTGTACGGTCATGTCCAGGAGGAGGAAATCCTCAAAACATCTCTGTCCCAGTATCAGAACATTATCCGGCACAACGGCTTCCCTCTCCAGGGGACCCTTACCTCGGCCCTGCAGTGCCCCACTCAGCCTCTACCCTGCTCGGGTGTCTGGTCCTGACCAAGAGGCCTGTGGTGGGCTTCCTGTCTCTGGTGGGGTCAGCGGTCCTGGTCACCCTTGGGCTGATTATATACTACGCTGCCAAGAGACACAGGGGCCCTACAAATGGCACCATATTCTCTAAAATATAGGGCCCTGGTCTAAAGTAGTGCACTATATAGGGAATAGGGTTCCATAGGGCCCTAGTCTAAAGTAGTGCACTATATAGGGAATAGGGTTCCATAGGGCCCTAGTCTAAAGTAGTGCACTATAATTGGGAATAGGGTGCCATAGGGCTCTGGTCTAAAGTAGTGCACTATATAGGGAATAGGGTTCCATAGGGCCTTAGTCTAAAGTAGTGCACTATATAGGGAATAGGGTTCCATAGGGCCTTAGTCTAAAGTAGTGCACTATATAGGGAATAGGGTTCCATAGGGCTCTGGTCTAAAGTAATGCACTATATAGGGAATAGGGTGTCATAGGGCTCTGGTCTAAAGTGGTGCACTATATAGGGAATAGGGTGTCATAGGGCTCTGGTCTAAAGTAGTGCACTATATAGGGAATAGGGTGCCATTTGGGATCACGTGGTGATGAAAATGAAGTGTACTTATGAAGCGTGTGTTATAGGTAGTCCTCCGGGTTCGAGTCACTTGACCTTTAACCCTTCAATGTGTGCTGATCTGAAGGAATCAGGACAAAGGTAGAAGCAACACGTCGGAATATCCACCATGTCAGCACTAGATGTCTGACACCTATCCAGTTCCTCGAGATCTGTATAACAAAGTCGTGGGTTAGGGCCAAGGGTTTATTGTAGCACGCCCCCGCCCCCGATATAGACCCATGTGGGAACACATAACTGGGGCCATTTAGACGGTTTACGACACTGTGTAGAGAATGTCGTTGATTTAGCTGATGTGGTGTGTCTCTGTGTTCGTAGAACACGTCGTTTTATGAAACTCAACCTGCAGCGTTTGTTTCATGTATTTCAGTCTGAAGATAAAGTATTGTTCTTTAAAAAAAACAATTGTCTTTTTTAATTTTTTTAAATTAACTTGTTTGACGTGGCATTATAACGAATGATCTTGTGTAGATTATTGTACTCTTAAATTAATTTAATCTTTGTATTAAACTGTGTGTTTATATATAATAAGGCACACTGGACCAGATAACCTATTGTACCTTGATGTCTACTAGGCAAAACAAAACAACTATCTAGGGAAAGCAAGTCTCCCATGACCAATACCTCTTTATGCCCTTTGACCAATACTTTTACTACCGCAGGGCTTGTTGTGAAGTAGGCAAAGAATTTATCCCAAATGGCACCCTAATTCCCTATATTGTGCTTTTAGGGCTGGGACGATATCGCAATACTCATTAGTATCTTGGCAAGGAAACAAAACATGAAGCAGATTTAACTCAATTGTAGCCGATGTGAAATGGCTCGCTCGTTAGCGCTCGTGGCGTTTCAATCGGTGACGTCACCTGCAAGGGCCGCGGCTTTTGTGGGGAACGATGTTTCGACTGTTGTCTGTGTGCAGAGCGTCCCTGGTTCGCGCCCAGGTCGGGGCGAGGGGACGGACGTAAAGTCTATACTGTTACATAAACAGCCCTGTTTTAAACAAGCATGTTATCCAGAGGCACATCTGTTTATTTAACGAACAGGAGGTTTTTAAAACGGAACAAATTGTTCGGACTGCTTCATGTTTACATGTTTTTGTTGTCATGGAAAACATATCGCGATACCGGTATCATCCCGGACCTAAGATTCACTACTTTTGACCAGAGCCCATGTGACCTCTGTCATATCTCCGATATGAAGTAGTGGATGGATCATTCATTTATTGCCAAAATGCAATGAAGAGACACAGTATAGATGAATTCTCCGTCATCAAATGAATATTAACAGTACTCCCACAACAATTATTCATAGATCTTCTGTATAATATTATACTTGCATTCAATTTTGTCGGAGTAAACTCTGGGCCGTTTGTAAATTCAGAGCATTGTCAGATTGCCTGGTCGGTAAACTCAGAGCGCGCGCGCTGACCGAGGAGTACTAACTGGCTAACGTTGGCTAGCTACTTCCAGACACAAATGAGAGAACAGCTCATATCCAGAGCATTACTGACTTTAACTGTGCTGCTGGCAACAATTTAATTGTTAGTTGTTTTTTTGCCGGCATTTAGTGACTCCGGTCATATTCAACGGTTGTTTCTGGCACACAGACGAGGTGCATTGACATCGGAGTAGATAGCCAGAGTGAATTTACAAAATGCACCATAAATGTCTATAAAAAAAGGTTATTGTAATCATATGGTGGATAAACAATTTTGTAATAATTCCTAAATGCTAATAATAAACAAATACAGTGTTTTGAAATGTAATCTCATGTCGACAACATAAAATAAACTACTATGATCGTTTTTAGTATTCAAAATATATGAACTGAACCTGAAAGGTGACACAATCAGTGTTTCTCAAAATGGACGCTACCGGAAGGACCAAGGACCAAATTGGAGCACGAGTCTAAATCCAAGTATGTGAAATGCAGCCTGGGAGGGGCCCTTCTGGAATGCTTACCCAGTTTGTACATATTTTGAAGCATGCATAGATGGAACTGCTGGGAGATGGAGACCAGCACACTGTCAACAACAAAAAAGGATTTATTCATCAACTGACACATCCACCTGTCTCTACCTACAGTGGGGAGAACAAGTATTTGATACACTGTTGATTTTGCAGGTTTTCCTACTTACAAAGCATGTAGAGGTCTGTACTTTTTATCATAGGTACAGTTCAACTGTGAGAGATGGAATCTAAAACAAAAATCCAGAAAATCACATTGTATGATTTTTAAGTAATTAATTTGCATTGTATCAAATACTTGGTTCTCCCCACTGTATGTGGGCACATGGAGGAAACACCTCAACCGAGTGGTTCCTCCTTCTGAAAATAATCTGTGGCACAACCTCTTCCGGGTCATGATAGGGCTACTTATGATAATTATAATAATAATGGTTATTATGTGCTAAAAGATAAAATAATTAGCATTAGTACTTTTTCTATCAGACAGACTACGACAAAATGTCAATGCAAAAGTTGAACATTCTGCCATCACCTCCGAAGACATTGGATCAAGTTCACCACACTATTTGCTGGGCCTTTTGCCTAATTCTAATACTTCCAAAGTGTACTAGCAAATAAGGGCATTATTGTCACCATAACAGTTGAATGATGGGTGTTTTCCAGGCGGAGTATAACGCCTGGGTTGCAGGCATTGGGTTATTGATGCTGGGTTATTGATGCTGGGGTGCTGGGTTATTGATGCTGGGTTATGGGTTATTGATGCTGGGTTATTGGTGCTGAGTTATTGATGCTGAGTGCTGGGTTATTGATGCTGGGTTATTGATGCTGAGTGCTGGGTTATTGATGCTGGGTGCTGGGTTATTGATGCTGAGTTATTGATGCTGGGTGCTGGGTTATTGATGCTGAGTGCTGGGTTATTGATCCTGAGTGCTGGGTTATTGATGCTGGGTTATTGATGCTGAGTGCTGGGTTATTGATGCTGGGTTATTGATGCTGAGTGCTGGGTTATTGATGCTGGGTGCTTGGTGCTGGGTTATTGATGCTGAGTGCTGGGTTATTGATGCTGGTTGCTGGGTTATTGATGCTGGGGTGCTGGGTTATTGATGCTGGGTTATTGATGCTGGGTTATTGATGCTGGGTTATTGAAATATGACCCAGTGGGTCAGATCAGAAGACTGGAGGCGTGGCTTAATAAGGGCATGGCTTTCAAACAGATATTGTTTGGCCATCCGTGTGAGTAGATGTCTTGTCCAGTTTATCTGTTCTGTTGTATAGTTATCACAAGTTAAGTTAAGAGTCCTAACACTTTTATAGCATTAATGAGGCTGTTGTACTGTTATCCCATGTTAAGGTTGGACTCTGACACTGTTGAATATCACCATATCCCAACATTATAATAACGTTCAGATTTTTATTTAAAAATATGTAATGTGCAAATATATTCAAGGAACATTTTCATTTTCTAGTGTACGTTAAACTTGATGAACAGGAATGACATTTGGCCAAAAATAACTCTGATTACGGACATGTTATATTCAGGAACATTTTCATTTTCTAGTGTACGTTAAACTTGATGAACAGGAATGACATTTGGCCAAAAATAACTTCATGACGGACACACCCTAATAGGACCCACTTCCTGAAAATGAAAGAAAAAAAAAGACCCAGCTCCTGGATTAACCCAACTGATGGTTAAATCAAGCCATGTTTGGGTGACCCCAACATGTTGGGTTATTCACACAACCCAACTGGCTAAGTCAAAAAAACAATAAAATAAAACATTCAGTGCAGTTTCAGGGACGAGTCTGATTTTATGACGAGCCAAGTTTAAAAAATGGCGCACGCAAAATTGTGTGAAATTTTTACACAATGGTTATAAAAAGAGGGAACATTGCTTCGGAGAGGTTATTATCTTGGCCAGGCTCAGAGATGGGGGGGGTCTGAGTCATCACTACGTCGTTACATCACATACGGGTATGGTAGGGCTTGGGGTGTAGCACTAGGCCAGGGGCCCATGACCTGTGGGGGGGTATAGTGCCAGTTCAGGCAAGGGTCGCAAGAGGTGCACAACTGACAATTCAAAACAGGCCTTTGGCTGAGCCAGTAGACAGATCATACGGAGGCCATTGGCTGAGCCAGTAG
Organism: Oncorhynchus masou masou; assembly: GCF_036934945.1. NCBI lineage: Eukaryota > Metazoa > Chordata > Actinopteri > Salmoniformes > Salmonidae > Oncorhynchus > Oncorhynchus masou. The sequence continues at coordinate 93,595,626 of NC_088223.1, forward strand.
ACGGAGGCCATTGGCTGAGCCAGTAGACAGATCATACGGAGGCCATTGGCTGAGCCAGTAGATGGAGGCCATTGGCTGAGCCAGTAGACGGAGGCCATTGGCTGAGCCAGTAGACGGAGGCCATTGGCTGAGCCACTACACAGATCATACGGAGGAGGAGGGATCTACCAGCCCACCAGGTAATATCAATCAATTGACAGTTCACTTTAAGACATTCAAAAGAAAGTCAACTTTATTTTACAGCAGGGTTCAATAAGACAGTACATAGCGGAGGTTTCACTATCCAGATGAATCAATTATTGATATCAAAGACTGGGCCTCTGAACCCCCTCATATTACAAGGTATGGGAGGGTACGCAGATCCAGAGGGAGAGGGTGTTAGATCACAACATCAAGGTATGGGAGGGTGTTAGATCACAACATCAAGGTATGGGAGGGTGTTAGATCACAACATCAAGGCATATGGGAGGGTGTTAGATCACAACATCAAGGCATATGGGAGGGTGTTAGATCACAACATCAAGGTATGGGAGGGTACGCAGAGGGAGAGGGTGTTAGATCACAACATCAAGGTATGAGGGGTACGCAGAGGGAGGGTATTAGATCACAACATCAAGGTATGGGAGGGTGTTAGATCACAACATCAAGGTATGGGAGGGTGTTAGATCACAACATCAAGGCATATGGGAGGGTGTTAGATCACAACATCAAGGCATATGGGAGGGGCATTGCGCAGAGGGAGAGGTATTAGATCACAACATCAAGGTATGGGAGGGTACGCAGAGGGAGAGGGTATTAGATCACAACATCAAGGTATGAGAGGGTACGCAGAGGGGGAGGGTGTTAGATCACAACATCAAGGCATATGGGAGGGTACGCAGAGGGGGAGGGTATTAGATCACAACATCAAGGTATGGGAGGGTGTTAGATCACAACATCAAGGTATGGGAGGGGTACGCAGAGGGAGAGGGTATTAGATCACAACATCAAGGTATGGGAGGGTACGCAGAGGGAGAGGGTATTAGATCACAACATCAAGGCATATGGGAGGGTACGCAGAGGGAGGGGTGTTAGATCACAACATCAAGGCATGGGAGGGTGTTAGATCACAACATCAAGGTATGGGAGGGTATTAGATCACAACATCAAGGTATGGGAGGGTGTTAGATCACAACATCAAGGTATGGGAGGGTACGCAGAGGGAGAGGGTGTTAGATCACAACATCAAGGTATGGGAGGGCACGCAGAGGGAGGTATTAGATCACAACATCAAGGTATGGGAGGGTACGCAGAGGGAGAGGGTGTTAGATCACAACATCAAGGTATGGGAGGGTACGCAGAGGGAGGGTATTAGATCACAACATCAAGGTATGGGAGGGTACGCAGAGGGAGAGGGTGTTAGATCACAACATCAAGGTATGGGAGGGTACGCAGAGGGAGAGGGTATTAGATCACAACATCAAGGTATGGGAGGGTACGCAGAGGGAGGGTATTAGATCACAACATCAAGGCATCCCGAAGGGTGAGGAAGAGGAAGGATGATGAAGAGGGGGGAGAAAGAGCAAGTCGAGTTAGATCAGAATGGAGACAGGAAAGAGAGATTTAGAGTGAGGAGAGAGATGAGAAAGAGCGAGAAGGAGAGAGATGAGAGCGATGAGAGAAAGAGAGAGAAGAGAAAGAGAAGAGAAAGAAAGAGAGAAAGGAGAGAGAGAGAAGGAGAGAGAGCGAGAAGGAGAGAGAAAGGAGGAGAAGCGAGATCAGAACATCATGGCGTCCAGTCCGTCCTCCATGAACTTCTTGTAGATGGCCATGAACCTGGCGGTGAAGGCCTCCAGATGGTAGATGGCCTTATTGCCCTGCTGCAGTCGGTGTTCGTAGTGGGCTGCCATGTGAGTCACCTCTGCCTTCAGCTGCCCGTCACAGTTACCTAGCAGCTCTGTTACCAGGCCCTACACACAGACACGGTACCTTAACACCAGTTACCTAGCAGCTCTGTTACCAGGCCCTACACACAGACACGGTACCTTAACACCACAGTTACCTAGCAGCTCTGTTACCAGGCCCTACACACAGACACGGTACCTTAACACCAGTTACCTAGCAGCTCTGTTACCAGGCCCTACACACAGACACGGTACCTTAACACCAGTTACCTAGCAGCTGTTACCCCAGGCCCTACACACAGACACGGTACCTTAACACCAGTTACCTAGCAGCTCTGTTACCAGGCCCTACACACAGACACGGTACCTTAACACCAGTTACCTAGCAGCTCTGTTACCAGGCCCTAGACACGGTACCTTAACACCTTAACACCAGTTACCAGCAGCTCTGTTACCAGGCCCTACCTTAACACCAGTTACCTAGCAGCTCTGTTACCAGGCCCTACACACAGACACGGTACCTTAACACCAGTTACCTAGCAGCTCTGTTACCAGGCCCTACACACAGACACGGTACCTTAACACCAGTTACCTAGCAGCTCTGTTACCAGGCCCTACACACAGACACGGTACCTTAACACCAGTTACCTAGCAGCTCTGTTACCAGGCCCTAGACACGGTACCTTAACACCAGTTACCTAGCAGCTCTGTTACCAGGCCCTACACACAGACACGGTACCTTAACACACCAGTTACCTAGCAGCTCTGTTACCAGGCCCTACACACAGACACGGTACCTTAACACCAGTTACCTAGCAGCTCTGTTACCAGGCCCTAGACACGGTACCTTAACACCAGTTACCTAGCAGCTCTGTTACCAGGCCCTACACACAGACACGGTTACCAGCATACCCCCCCCCCCCAGTTGGTGCTCGGTGTTTGTGAGGCGTACCTTCATGATGATCTCAGGAGGAATGCAGTGAGTCAGCAACTCATACAGTCTCCCCCTCACCTCTAGCAACCTGGGAGCGGGAGGTAGGAGAGAGGAGTGGTGGGGGGGGAGGGGTAGGGGGAGGAGGGAGGGGGGAGAGGGGGGAGAGGTAGGGGAGAGAGGGGGGAGAGGTAGGGGGAGGTAGGAGAGAGGGGTAGGAGAGAGGGGGTGGGGGAGGTAGAGGAGGAGAGGGGGGGAGAGAGGTAGGGGGGAGAGGGGGAGAGAGGGGGGGAGAGGTAGGGGGAGGTAGAGAGAGGGGGAGAGGTAGGGGAGAGGGGGGGGTAGTAGGGGAGAGAGAAAACCTTTTACTACAGAAACCATTTTAAATTAGGGACGTTTGTTCAATGTTTTTTAATTCCAGTCCTCCTCTATCGTCACTCCCCTCTCACCTCTGAGGACTCTGCTGACTGACGATGGCGTTGGCCGTCTCTCAGGTAAACCTCCCAGTCGGTCTCTGGGATGTCCTGGTCTGCTGAGAACGGGTACCTGGAGAACAGGGTCAAAGGGCATGATGAGGTGATCGACACGCCCGTTTTAAAACCAGTGGGTGGCACACCTAGGAAAATGCAGGCCTCTTTATCAGCGTCTGTTAAATGGATATTAGATTGAAAAGTTCAAACATTATGGACTGTTGGAGCGTCACACACAGCGTCACACACAGCGTCACACACAGCGTCACACACACAGCGTCACACACACAGCGTCACACACACAGCGTCACACACACAGCGTCACACACAGCGTCACACACAGCGTCAGACTTACTGTTGCACTCTGCAGGCCTCACACATCAGCAGTGCTTTGCGGAGGTTGCGTCCAGACTTCTCTGATATCTGTTTGGCCAACTCAGCGGGGAGAAGCAGACCCTCCTTCCTACACACTGCAGACAGAACATTACACACCTGAGAGGAGAGATGACAGAAGGTGAGAATTTGATGTAGTTTAAATAATGTACCGTGCACTAAACACCCCCCACCTCTCCATCCTTCCCCCACCTCTCCATCCTTCCATCCTCCCCCACCTCTCCATCCTTCCACCCCCTCCACCCCTCCATCCTTCCATCCCCCCACCACCCCCTCCATCCTTCCATCCCCCCACCTCTCCACCCCCCTCCCCCCACCCTCCCACCCCCACCTCTCCATCCTTCCCCCCCACCTCTCCCTCACCTCCCACCCCCACCTCTCCCTCACCCCCCCCTCCTCCCCCCCACCTCTCCATCCTTCCATCCCCCCCCCCCCCACCTCTCCATCCTTCCATCCCCCCACTTCTCCATCCTTCCACCCCCCCCCATCCTTCCATCCCCCCCATCCTTCCATCCCCCCTACCTCCTCTGTACTGGGCAGGGGCACCCTGACGGCCAGACACCTGCTCCTGATTGGTCCAATGACTTTGGAGGTGGAGTTACAGCAGAGGATGAGCCGGCAGGTGGACATGTACTTCTCCATGGTACGACGCAATGCATGCTGGGCATCCTTCGTGAGCGGTCCACCTCTGTCAACAGGACAACTGAGAGAGAGAGAGACAGAGAGAAGAGAGAGGGGTTGTTTTATTAAAATGGTGTCAGAACGTGAAAATCCTAACAGAGCAGTACGCGGCATGTGTGTGTCTGACCTTTGAACTCCTCTGGGTGCTGGTCTGGATCTGTTGAGACTGGGCCATAGTCTTGATCAGTTCCTGGATAACCACACGGTCACTGTTACCAGCATCACTGTTAAAATGAGAGAGATGTTCAATATGACCCCACGGTCACTGTTACCAGCATCACTGTTAAAATGAGAGAGTTGTTCAATATGACCCCACGGTCACTGAGAACAGATGTACAGTATATGGTCAAATGGACAACACACAGTTCCTAAAAAACACACGGTCACTGTTAGCAGCAACACTCTCCAACTCAGATTGTTGAGTTCCTGGCTACGGTGTTGATGTTACCAATACTACTTCCTGTTTACCTTGGGTTGACCTCCAGGTGGTAGTTACTGGCTACGGTGTTGATGTTACCAATACTACTTCCTGTTTACCTTGGGTTGACCTCCAGGTGGTAGTTACTGGCTACGGTGTTGAAGTGTATCAATACTGCTTCCTGTTCACCTTGGGTTGACCTCCAGGTGGTAGTTACTGGCTACGGTGTTGATGTTACCAATACTACTTCCTGTTTACCTTGGGTTGACCTCCAGGTGGTAGTTACTGGCTACGGTGTTGATGTTACCAATACTACTTCCTGTTTACCTTGGGTTGACCTCCAGGTGGTAGTTACTGGCTACGGTGTTGATGTTACCAATACTACTTCCTGTTTACCTTGGGTTGACCTCCAGGTGGTAGTTACTGGCTACGGTGTTGAAGTGTATCAATACTGCTTCCTGTTCACCTTGGGTTGACCTCCAGGTGGTAGTTACTGGCTACGGTGTTGATGTTACCAATACTACTTCCTGTTTACCTTGGGTTGACCTCCAGGTGGTAGTTACTGGCTACGGTGTTGATGTTACCAATACTACTTCCTGTTTACCTTGGGTTGACCTCCAGGTGGTAGTTACTGGCTACGGTGTTGATGTTACCAATACTACTTCCTGTTTACCTTGGGTTGACCTCCAGGTGGTAGTTACTGGCTACGGTGTTGATGTTACCAATACTACTTCCTGTTTACCTTGGGTTGACCTCCAGGTGGTAGTTACTGGCTACGGTGTTGATGTTACCAATACTACTTCCTGTTTACCTTGGGTTGACCTCCAGGTGGTAGTTACTGGCTACGGTGTTGATGTTACCAATACTACTTCCTGTTTACCTTGGGTTGACCTCCAGGTGGTAGTTACTGGCTATGGTGTTGATCTCAATCTTCTTCTTAGAGGGAGCCTGCCCAGAGAAGAGGAAACGGATGTAGAATGAATTAGATCGTGAATCAGATGGAAGTATTGAAGTGTGTATGTCTCTGTGATGGTCTTCTCTGCATAGTTTCTCCACCTCGGCTCTGTGTGTGTGTGTGTGTTTTGTGTGCGTGTGTGTATTTGTGTTGGGCGATATTACGTTAGCATGTATCTAACATGGAGACCAGGGACTGGTCAGTAAGCTGTATCGAACATGGAGACCAGGGACTGGTCAGTATCTATCATGGAGACCAGGGACTGGTCAGTATCTATCATGGAGACCAGGGACTGGTCAGTATCTATCATGGAGACCAGGGACTGGTGAGTAAGCTGTATCTAGCATGGAGACCAGGGACTGGTGAGTAAGCTGTATCTAACATGGAGACCAGGGACTGGTCAGTAAGCTGTATCTAGCATGGAGACCAGGGACTGGTCAGTAAGCTGTATCTAACATGGAGACCAGGGACTGGTCAGTATCTAACATGGAGACCAGGGACTGGTCAGTAGCTAACATGGAGACCAGGGACTGGTCAGTAGCTAACATGGAGACCAGGGACTGGTCAGTATCTAACATGGAGACCAGGACTGGTCAGTAAGCTGTATCTAACATGGAGACCAGGGACTGGTCAGTAAGCTGTATCTAACATGGAGACCAGGGACTGGTCAGTAGCTAACATGGAGACCAGGGACTGGTCAGTAAGCTGTATCTAACATGGAGACCAGGGACTGGTCAGTATCGAACATGGAGACCAGGGACTGGTCAGTATCGAACAAGGAGGCCAGGGACTGTTCAGTATCGAACAAGGAGGCCAGGGAGTGGTGAGTATCGAACAAGGAGGCCAGGGACTGGTGAGTATCTAACATGGAGACCAGGGACTGGTCAGTATCGAACAAGGAGGCCAGGGGCTGGTGAGTATCTAAGATGGAGACCAGGGGCTGGTCAGTATCTAAGATGGAGACCAGGGGCTGGTCAGTATCTAAGATGGAGACCAGGGGCTGGTCAGTATCTAAGATGGAGACCAGGGACTGGTCAGTATCTAAGATGGAGACCAGGGACTGGTCAGTATCTAACATGGAGACCAGGGACTGGTCAGTATCTAACATAGAGACCAGGGGCTGGTCAGTATCTAACATGGAGACCAGGGGCTGGTCAGTATCTAACATGGAGACCAGGGACTGGTCAGTATCTAACATGGAGACCAGGGACTGGTCAGTATCTAACATGGAGACCAGGGACTGGTCAGTATCTAACATGGAGACCAGGGACTGGTCAGTATCTAACATGGAGACCAGGGACTGGTCAGTATCTAACATGGAGACCAGGGACTGGTCAGTATCGAACATGGAGACCAGGGACTGGTCAGTATCTAACATGGAGACCAGGGACTGGTCAGTATCGAACATGGAGACCAGCGACTGGTCAGTATCGAACATGGAGACCAGCGACTGGTCAGTATCGAACATGGAGACCAGCGACTGGTCAGTATCGAACATGGAGACCAGCGACTGGTCAGTATCGAACATGGAGACCAGGGACTGGTCAGTATCGAACATGGAGACCAGGGACTGGTTAGTATCGAACAAGGAGGCCAGGGACTGGTGAGTAAGCTGTATCTAACATGGAGACCAGGGACTGGTCAGTATCTAACATGGAGACCAGGGACTGGTCAGTATCTAACATGGAGACCAGCGACTGGTCAGTATCGAACATGGAGACCAGGGACTGGTCAGTATCTAACATGGAGACCAGGGACTGGTCAGTATCTAACATGGAGACCAGGACTGGTCAGTATCGAACATGGAGACCAGCGACTGGTCAGTATCGAACATGGAGACCAGCGACTGGTCAGTATCGAACATGGAGACCAGCGACTGGTCAGTATCTAACATGGAGACCAGCGACTGGTCAGTATCGAACATGGAGACCAGGGACTGGTCAGTATCGAACATGGAGACCAGGGACTGGTTAGTATCGAACAAGGAGGCCAGGGACTGGTGAGTAAGCTGTATCTAACATGGAGACCAGGGACTGGTCAGTATCTAACATGGAGACCAGGGACTGGTTAGTATCGAACAAGGAGGCCAGGGACTGGTGAGTAAGCTGTATCTAACATGGAGACCAGGGACTGGTCAGTATCTAACATGGAGACCAGGGACTGGTCAGTATCTAACATGGAGACCAGGGACTGGTCAGTATCGAACATGGAGACCAGGGACTGGTCAGTATCTAACATGGAGACCAGGAACTGGTCAGTATCTAACATGGAGACCAGGAACTGGTCAGTATCTAACATGGAGACCAGGGACTGGTCAGTATCTAACATGGAGACCAGGGACTGGTCAGTATCTAACATGGAGACCAGGAACTGGTCAGTATCTAACATGGAGACCAGGGACTGGTCAGTATCTAACATGGAGACCAGGAACTGGTCAGTATCTAACATGGAGACCAGGAACTGGTCAGTATCTAACATGGAGACCAGGAACTGGTCAGTATCTAACATGGAGACCAGGGACTGGTCAGTATCTAACATGGAGACCAGGGACTGGTCAGTATCTAACATGGAGACCAGGGACTGGTAATGGGGAGCCATGATGGATATTTTGATGTGCAGCCTGTCAAAAGAATCCATAGTTATTACATTTATTTCTGGCTCAGACGGGCCTGGACATGTACTGGCTTAAGCAGGGGGACACGTCTGGCACTGCAGGATTTGAGTCCCTGGTGGCGTAGTGTGTTACTGAAGTTAGTTGAAGTGTACCTATGAAAATTACAGGCCTCTCTCATCTTTTTAAGTGGGAGAACTTGCACAACTGGTGGCTGACTAAATACTTTTTTGCCCCACTGTACTTTCATAGCAAGAATCAACATAACGCATTAGGCGTTTAACTGTTGACCAAATAATGTTTCTAGAACAATCTACAGGAACGTTGTGTAGCAAAAAATAAATAAATAACAGAAAATGTTGACGTAAGCAAAATGTTTTGGTAAGAGGAAGGCAATGGCAGTGGTTGGTCATTTTCCGTTTATATCATTCCAGCTAATATAGTTGTCATTTTAGCCAGTAACAGATACCAAAACGTACTAAATGGAGTGTCCTGGATTTACATGTACTATGTTACGTCTACTCCTGAGTCCAGGTTGTTCTCGTGGAGTTTATTTTCTTTCAGGGGCCAATAGGGGCGATATCCTCATACATCCCCATGTCTTATGGGTACATTATCACAATAGGACAAAGGATGATGTCACCGAACCCTAGTGTGTCTGACTCCCTCTCCTCACCGTGATAGGGTGTGTGTGTGTGTGTGTGTGTGTGTGTGTGTGTGTGTGTGTGTAACCCTCTCCTCACTGTGATAGGGTGTGTGTGTGTGTGTGTAACCCTCTCCTCACTGTGATAGGGTGTGTGTGTGTGTGTGTGTGTGTGTAACCCTCTCCTCACTGTGATAGGGTGTGTGTGTGTGTGTGTGTGTGTGTGTAACCCTCTCCTCACTGTGATAGGGTGTGTGTGTGTGTGTGTGTGTAACCCTCTCCTCACTGTGATAGGGTGTGTGTGTGTGTGTGTGTGTGTGTGTAACCCTCTCCTCACTGTGATAGGGTGTGTGTGTGTGTGTGTGTGTGTGTGTGTAACCCTCTCCTCACTGTGATAGGATGTGTGTGTGTGTGTAACCCTCTCCTCACTGTGATAGGGGTGTGTGTGTGTGTGTGTGTGTGTAACCCTCTCCTCACTGTGATAGGGTGTGTGTGTGTGTAACCCTCTCCTCACTGTGATAGGGTGTGTGTGTAACCCTCTCCTCACTGTGATAGGGTGTGTGTGTGTGTGTGTGTAACCCTCTCCTCACTGTGATAGGGTGTGTGTGTGTGTGTGTGTGTGTGTGTGTGTGTAACCCTCTCCTCACTGTGATAGGATGTGTGTGTGTGTGTGTAACCCTCTCCTCACTGTGATAGGGTGTGTGTGTGTGTGTGTGTGTGTAACCCTCTCCTCACTGTGATAGGGTGTGTGTGTGTGTAACCCTCTCCTCACTGTGATAGGGTGTGTGTGTAACCCTCTCCTCACTGTGATAGGGTGTGTGTGTGTGTGTGTAACCCTCTCCTCACTGTGATAGGATGTGTGTGTGTGTGTGTAACCCTCTCCTCACTGTGATAGGATGTGTGTGTGTGTGTGTGTGTGTGTAACCCTCTACTCACTGTGATAGGATGTGTGTGTGTGTGTGTGTGTAACCCTCTCCTCACTGTGATAGGATGTGTGTTTGTGTGTGTAACCCTCTCCTCACTGTGATAGGATGTGTGTGTGTGTGTGTGTGTGTGTAACCCTCTCCTCACTGTGATAGGGTGTGTGTGTGTGTGTGTGTGTGTGTGTGTGTAACCCTCCTCACCGTGATAGGGTGTGTGTGTGTCCCTCTCCTCACCGTGATAGGGGGTGTGTGTGTCCCTCTCCTCACCGTGATAGGGTGTGTGTGTGTGTGTGTGTGTGTGTGTGTGTGTCCCTCTCCTCACCGTGATAGGGTGTGTGTGTGTGTGTGTGTCCCTCTCCTCACCGTGATAGGGTGTGTGTGTGTGTCCCTCTCCTCACCGTGATAGGGTGTGTGTGTGTCCCTCTCCTCACCGTGATAGGGTGTGTGTGTGTGTCCCTCTCCTCACCGTGATAGGGTGTGTGTGTGTGTGTGTGTGTGTGTGTGTCCCTCTCCTCACCGTGATAGGGTGTGTGTGTGTGTGTCCCTCTCCTCACCGTGATAGGGTGTGTGTGTGTGTGTGTGTCCTCTCCTCACCGTGATAGGGTGTGTGTGTGTGTGTGTGTCCCTCTCCTCACCGTGATAGGGTGTGTGTGTGTGTCCCTCTCCTCACCGTGATAGGGTGTGTGTCCCTCTCCTCACCGTGATAGGGTGTGTGTGTGTGTCCCTCTCCTCACCGTGATAGGGGTGTGTGTGTGTGTGTGTGTGTGTGTGTCCCTCTCCTCACCGTGATAGGGTGTGTGTGTGTGTCCCTCTCCTCACCGTGATAGGGTGTGTGTGTGTGTGTGTGTGTCCCTCTCCTCACCGTGATAGGGTGTGGGTGTGTGTGTGTGTGTGTGTGTGTGTGTGTGTGTGTGTGTGTGTGTGTGTGTGACCCTCTCCTCACTGTGATAGGGTGTGTGTGTGTGTGTAACCCTCTCCTCACTGTGATAGGGTGTGTGTGTGTGTGTGTGTCCCTCTCCTCACCGTAACGGTCTGGTGTTCGATGTGTAGTTTCTCCACTCCGGCTCCGTACAGTTCTCTCAGCAGACACATGATACGAGTCTTCTTCCCTGCTCCAGACGGCCCGTACACCAACAGATGAGGGAAGTCCCCACACTGGACCTGGAGAACACACACACACACACACACACACACACACACACGTTATAGAAGACAACTCCATACACCAACAGATGAGGGAAGTCCCCACACTGGACCTGGAGAACACACACACACACAGTGAGGAGAGGGTTACACACACACACACGTTATAGAAGACAGCTCCATACACCAACAGATGAGGGAAGTCCCCACACTGGACCTGGAGAACACACACACACACAGTGAGGAGAGGGTTACACACACACACACGTTATAGAAGACAGCTCCATACACCAACAGATGAGGGAAGTCCCCACACTGGACCTGGAGAACACACACACACACAGTGAGGAGAGGGTTACACACACACACACACACACGTTATAGAAGACAGCTCCATACACCAACAGATGAGGGAAGTCCCCACACTGGACCTGGAGAACACACACACACACAGTGAGGAGAGGGTTACACACACACACACGTTATAGAAGACAGCTCCATACACCAACAGATGAGGGAAGTCCCCACACTGGACCTGGAGAACACACACACACACAGTGAGGAGAGGGTTACACACACACACACACACACGTTATAGAAGACAGCTCCATACACCAACAGATGAGGAAGTCCCCACACTGGACCTGGAGAACACACACACACACACACGTTATAGAAGACAGCTCCATACACCAACAGATGAGGGAAGTCCCCACACTGGACCTGGAGAACACACACACACAGTGAGGAGAGGGTTACACACACACACACACACACGTTATAGAAGACAACTCCATACACCAACAGATGAGGGAAGTCCCCACACTGGACCTGGAGAACACACACACACACGTTATAGAAGACAGCTCCATACACCAACAGATGAGGAAGTCCCCACACTGGACCTGGAGAACACACACACACACACACACACACACGTTATAGAAGACAGCTCCATACACCAACAGATGAGGAAGTCCCCACACTGGACCTGGAGAACACACACACGTTATAGAAGACAGCTCCATACACCAACAGATGAGGGAAGTCCCCACACTGGACCTGGAGAACACACACACACACACACACGTTATAGAAGACAGCTCCATACACCAACAGATGAGGGAAGTCCCCACACTGGACCTGGAGAACACACACACACACACACACACACACACACACGTTATAGAAGACAGCTCCATACACCAACAGATGAGGAAGTCCCCACACTGGACCTGGAGAACACACACACGTTATAGAAGACAGCTCCATACACCAACAGATGAGGGAAGTCCCCACACTGGACCTGGAGAACACACACACACACACACACGTTATAGAAGACAGCTCCATACACCAACAGATGAGGGAAGTCCCCACACTGGACCTGGAGAACACACACGCACACACACACACACACACACACACACACACACACATACACACACACACACACACACACGTTATAGAAGACAGCTCCATACACCAACAGATGAGGAAGCAGCCTAGCGGTCAGGAGCGTCGGGCCAGTAGCCTGGCGGTCAGGAGCGTCGGGCCAGTAGCCTGGCGGTCAGGAGCGTCGGGCCAGTAGCCTGGCGGTCAGGAGCGTCGGGCCAGTAGCCTGGCGGTCAGGAGTGCCGGGCCAGTAGCCTAAAGGCCGCTGGTTCAAATCCCTGAGCCGACTTGGTGAAAAACTATTGATTTGCCCTTGAGCAAGGTACTTAGTCCTAATTTATGCAGCGTAGCAATCAATAATGTCTGATCCCTCTAATGTCGGACCCCACTAATGTCGGACCCCACTAATGTCGGACCCCACTAATGTCGGATCCCTGTCTCAGACCCGACTTTCAGGGGAAGTAGGACCTTGGAATCAACAAATATCCAATTTACGTGTGTGAAATAGGACAAATGTTAAGCCCCACCTGATTATCGTACTACTATCTAAGTCCCCACACTGGAGGTGAACCAGGGTCTTATTCATTAAGCATCAGACATGGAGGGAAGGACGACCAGGACTTGTCCAGTAAGAAATGTCTGTTCTACTTCACTGTAGAAAAACGTTTTGCTACGATGCGCCCTAATAAAACTCGCCAGCAGATCTGACCCGCTTGCCTACAGCTACATTAGGGTCGGACATGCTTCCGGTGTATATATAAGACACCGTGGAGTTGGCGTGAGATACGGCTCTCCGGGAAAGCGTACCCTCACTCCATCCAGGGATGAGAAATGTCCCATTATCCGAAACTGTTACACCGAAAAAACGGAACGACTTTTTTAATAAAAACCGACCGGAACCGAGGTTAAGCCCCGCCTTCTGGCCCGGTGTTGGGAGACTCTGCACGGTGCAGGTTTTTGTTCCAGCGCGGCAGTGATTCATACACAGCCTGTACAGTAACTTAGCTACCCTACTACAGGGTCATGGCTACACTGATACATGTTGTCAAAAGTTGTAATTTGAGATAATTTCGTTTTATTTTTAGCTAATGTTAAAGACGTACTTAATAACCCTCACTACAGAACAGAGCCATGTTTAAATAGGTGGCTTGTATATTACTACATCTGGTTAACAACAACTCTACTGGAAACCTGCCTAATGTTAGCTAACTAACTTAGCTGACAAAGACAAAACGACTGCAAGTTATGTAGCAAGCTGGTACCATACCAAAGACACGGGTATCTGCCATGTTGATCAACTTTGAATCTTACCAGGTTTTTCAGCTGATTTGCTTGTTCTTTGTGGTAGTCCAGTTTCCCCAGAGAAGTAGGTCTGTATTTGTCCACCCACAAACTCATTTTATCTAATGTTATTTCACAGTTCTCGAGTCACTGTTTTGTTTGAGTTGCTGCGTGTTGTGTTTTTCTGATTTTAATTCCCGCGAAATATTTTTTCTTTAAGGCGCGTAGTGAAATGTCTCTAAAACTACAGAGAGTCAATGAGGGACAAACTTCCTAGTTGGCGTTTTGAAATTACTAAATATAGCCGCTGCTGCCACCATGTGGTGACTCGAGGTCATTTCTGGACTGAGTTTGACAAAAACCAAGTTGCTTAGATGTAGTTAAAGTTTCTAAACCAAAGGGTCTTCAACAGATATAAAAGTACATGGATTCTTATTTGATTTTTTTTTCCATCACAAACTGTCATAAACATAAAGCTCCTGGCTACGAGCCAATCAACGCCACAGTGATCACGTTTACACGAGCGCAGCTCATATTCCGTTTATAAGTTCTTGTTCGGGGATAAACTGTTTACATGCACCTTGAACATCCCGTTCACCAGTATCCCTGTATCCATAAATAAACAGAATATTTCTTCTTTGAGTTCATATTATGGGTTAAATGGAGTAGTAACTGAAATATGGACAGTGACGGTCTGCCTATAACCTCTCACATGTACTATAATATTAACTCCTGCAGAATTATGCATTTCTTGCCATAGAATTATACAACAAAATGCTAATTTTGGATTGGAGGAATACGATTTCTTTCAGCATCTCTTGATGAAATGTGAATGTGTCACCTTTGACCCTGTTGATGCAAGCAGGCAGTATTTCAACCACATAAAATATGAGGAACTGATTTCATTTTTTCCTTAAAACCAGTCAAACTCGTGACATTAAAACCAGTCAAACTCGTGACATTAAAACCAGTCAAACTCGTGACATTAAAACCAGTCAAACTCGTGACATTTGGACATTTTGCACAGGGTCAATCTTTACACTATTTTGGAAGTATTGCGTTTTCTCCCTGGTCCTTAAAAATAGACAGAACTAATTTTTTATTTAATTTTACCAGGCAAGTCAGTTAAGAACAAATTCTTATTTCAATGACGGCCTAGGAACAGTTGGTTAACTGCCTGTTCAGGGGCAGAACAACAGATTTTGTACCTTGTCAGCTCGGGGGTTTGAACTCGCAACTTTCCGGTTACTAGTCCAACACTCTAACCACTAGGCTACCCTGCTGCTTTAGTAATATATTTAACTCTATCAATGTAAGACATTCTGGTGAGCAATACTTTATTTAGTCTTCTGGGGCAACAAGTTATGACAGACAAGCAAGAGGTGGATAAAGTATCCAATTCTCATACTTGAGTAAAAGTAAAGATAACTTGTGCCTCGTTACCTTAATAGAAATTGACTCAAGGCGAGACGCAGATGCAGACACAGGAAACAGATGGTTGGAGTCTTACAATGTTTATTAATCCAAAAGAGGGAGGGGAAGAGAACGGTCGTGGACAGTCAAAAAGGTCAAAACCAGTTCAGAGTCCAGGAGGTACAGAGTGGCAGACAGGCTCGTGGTCAAGGAAGGCAGAATGGTCAGGTAGGCAGAATGGTCAGGTAGGCGGGTACAGAGTCCAGAAACAGGCAAGGGTCAAAACCGGGAGGACGAGAGAAAGCAAAAAGCAGGAGTACAGGAAAAACCCTCTTTGACTTGGAAACATACAAGATGAACTGGCACAGAGAGACAGGAAAAACAGGGATAAA
Organism: Oncorhynchus masou masou; assembly: GCF_036934945.1. Classification (NCBI taxonomy): domain Eukaryota; kingdom Metazoa; phylum Chordata; class Actinopteri; order Salmoniformes; family Salmonidae; genus Oncorhynchus; species Oncorhynchus masou. The sequence continues at coordinate 93,611,158 of NC_088223.1, forward strand.
TACACTGGTACAGAGAGACAGGAAACACAGGGATAAATACACTGGCACAGAGAGACAGGAAACACAAGGATAAATACACTGGGGAAAACAAGTGACACCTGGAGGGGGTGGAGACAATAACGAGGACAGGTGAAACAGATCAGGGTGTGAAACAAGTAAGTCACCCAGTAAAACACTACTTGAATAAAAGTCTAAAAGTATTTGTTTTTACACATACTTGAGAGTCAAAAGCCATGGTGACACTACAACATAATTTAAAAGTGAAGCATGTTATGTTTAGTGAGTCCTCCAGATCAGAGGCAGTAGCGATGACCAGGGATGTTCTCTGTTTAGTGAGTCCTCCAGATCAGAGGCAGTAGGGATGACCAGGGAGGTTCTCTGTTTAGTGAGTCCACCAGATCAGAGGCAGTAGGGATGACTAGGGAGGTTCTCTGTTTAGTGAGTCCACCAGATCAGAGGCAGTAGGGATGACCAGGGAGGTTCTCTGTTTAGTGAGTCCACCAGATCAGAGGCAGTAGGGATGACCAGGGAGGTTCTCTGTTTAGTGAGTCCACCAGATCAGAGGCAGTAGGGATGACCAGGGATGTTCTCTGTTTAGTGAGTCCTCCAGATCAGAGGCAGTAGGGATGACCAGGGATGTTCTCTGTTTAGTGAGTCCTCCAGATCAGAGGCAGTAGGGATGACCAGGGATGTTCTGTGTTTAGTGAGTCCTCCAGATCAGAGGCAGTAGGGATGACCAGGGATGTTCTCTGTTTAGTGAGGCCTCCAGATCTGAGGCAGTAGGGAGGACCAGGGATGTTCTCTGTTTAGTGAGTCCTCCAGATCAGAGGCAGTAGGGATGACCAGGAATGTTCTCTGTTTAGTGAGTCCTCCAGATCAGAGGCAGTAGGGATGACCAGGGATGTTCTCTGTTTAGTGAGTCCTCCAGATCAGAGGCAGTAGGGATGACCAGGGAGGTTCTCTGTTTAGTGAGTCCACCAGATCAGAGGCAGTAGGGATGACCAGGAATGTTCTCTGTTTAGTGAGTCCTCCAGATCAGAGGCAGTAGGGATGACTAGGGAGGTTCTCTGTTTAGTGAGTCCTCCAGATCAGAGGCAGTAGGGATGACTAGGGAGGTTCTCTGTTTAGTGAGTCCTCCAGATCAGAGGCAGTAGGGATGACCAGGAATGTTCTCTGTTTAGTGAGGCCTCCAGATCTGAGGCAGTAGGGAGGACCAGGGATGTTCTCTGTTTAGTGAGTCCTCCAGATCAGAGGCAGTAGGGATGACCAGGAATGTTCTCTGTTTAGTGAGTCCTCCAGATCAGAGGCAGTAGGGATGACCAGGGATGTTCTCTGTTTAGTGAGTCCTCCAGATCAGAGGCAGTAGGGATGACCAGGGAGGTTCTCTGTTTAGTGAGTCCACCAGATCAGAGGCAGTAGGGATGACCAGGAATGTTCTCTGTTTAGTGAGTCCTCCAGATCAGAGGCAGTAGGGATGACTAGGGAGGTTCTCTGTTTAGTGAGTCCTCCAGATCAGAGGCAGTAGGGATGACTAGGGAGGTTCTCTGTTTAGTGAGTCCTCCAGATCAGAGGCAGTAGGGATGACCAGGGATGTTCTCTGTTTAGTGAGTCCTCCAGATCAGAGGCAGTAGGGATGACCAGGGATGTTCTCTGTTTAGTGAGTCCTCCAGATCAGAGGCAGTAGGGAACACCAGGGATGTTCTCTGTTTAGTGAGTCCTCCAGATCAGAGGCAGTAGGGATGACCAGGGATGTTCTCTGTTTAGTGAGTCCTCCAGATCAGGGGCAGTAGGGATGACCAGGGATGTTCTCTGTTTAGTGAGTCCTCCAGATCAGAGGCAGTAGGGATGACCAGGGATGTTCTCTGGTCGTACAGTTTCAATTGAGGAAATGAATGAAAGTGCACTTAGACTATGCTACTCATAACAGAGGGGGTGTTTAAGTAAGGAGTAACAGAGGGGGGGGGTGTTAAGTAAAGAGTAATAGAGGAGGGGGGTGTTTAAGAAAGGAGTAACAGAGGAGGGGGTGTGTTTAAGTAAGGGGTAACAGAGGAGAGGAGGGGGGTGTTTAAGTAAGGAGTAACAGAGGAGAGGAGGGGGGGTGTTTAAGTAAGGAGTAACAGAGGAGAGGAGGGGGTGTTTAAGTAAGGAGTAACAGAGGAGAGGAGGGGGTGTTTAAGTAAGGAGTAACAGAGGGGGGGTGTGTTTAAGTAAGGAGTAACAGAGGAGAGGAGGGGGGTGTTTAAGTAAGGAGTAACAGAGGAGAGGAGGGGGTGTTTAAGTAAGGAGTAACAGAGGAGAGGAGGGGGTGTTTAAGTAAGGAGTAACAGAGGAGAGGAGGGGGTGTTTAAGTAAGGAGTAACAGAGAAGAGGAGGGGGTGTTTAAGTAAGGAGTAACAGAGGAGAGGAGGGGGGTGTTTAAGTAAGGAGTAACAGAGGAGGGGGGTGTTTAAGTAAGGAGTAACAGAGGAGAGGAGGGGGTGTTTAAGTAAGGAGTAACAGAGGAGAGGAGGGGGTGTTTAAGTAAGGAGTAACAGAGGAGAGGGAGGGGGTGTTTAAGTAAGGAGTAACAGAGGAGAGGAGGGGGTGTTTAAGTAAGGAGTAACAGAGGAGGGGGTGTTTAAGTAAGGAGTAACAGAGGAGAGGAGGGGGTGTTTAAGTAAGGAGTAACAGAGGAGAGGAGGGGGTGTTTAAGTAAGGAGTAACAGAGGAGAGGAGGGGGTGTTTAAGTAAGGAGTAACAGAGGAGAGGAGGGGGTGTTTAAGTAAGTAACAGAGGAGTGGAGGGGGGGTGTTTAAGTAAGGAGTAACAGAGGAGAGGAGGGGGTGTTTAAGTAAGGAGTAACAGAGGAGAGGAGAGGGGGTGTTTTAAGTAAGGAGTAACAGAGGAGAGGGGTGTTTAAGTAAGGAGTAACAGAGGAGAGGAGGGGGTGTTTAAGTAAGGAGTAACAGAGGAGAGGAGGGGGTGTTTAAGATAAGGAGTAACAGAGGAGAGGAGGGGGTGTTTAAGTAAGGAGTAACAGAGGAGAGGAGGGGGTGTTTAAGTAAGGAGTAACAGAGGAGAGGAGGGGGGTGTTTAAGTAAGGAGTAACAGAGGAGAGGAGGGGGTGTTTAAGTAAGGAGTAACAGAGGAGAGGAGAGGGGTGTTTAAGTAAGGAGTAACAGAGGAGAGGAGGGGGTGTTTAAGATAAGGAGTAACAGAGGAGAGGAGAGGGGGTGTTTAAGTAAGGAGTAACAGAGGAGAGGGGGTGTTTAAGTAAGGAGTAACAGAGGAGAGGAGGGGGTGTTTAAGTAAGGAGTAACAGAGGAGAGGAGGGGGTGTTTAAGTAAGGAGTAACAGAGGAGAGGAGGGGGTGTTTAAGTAAGGAGTAACAGAGGAGAGGAGGGGGGTGTTTAAGTAAGGAGTAACAGAGGAGAGGAGGGGGTGTTTAAGTAAGGAGTAACAGAGGAGAGGAGGGGGTGTTTAAGTAAGGAGTAACAGAGGAGAGGAGGGGGGGTGTTTAAGTAAGGAGTAACAGAGGAGAGGAGGGGGTGTTTAAGTAAGGAGTAACAGAGGAGAGGAGGGGGTGTTTAAGTAAGGAGTAACAGAGGAGAGGAGGGGGGTGTTTAAGTAAGGAGTAACAGAGGAGAGGAGGGGGTGTTTAAGTAAGAGAGAGGAGGGGGTGTTTAAGTAACAGAGGAGAGGAGGGGGGTGTTTAAGTAAGGAGTAACAGAGGAGAGGGGGGGTGTTTAAGTAAGGAGTAACAGAGGAGAGGAGGGGGTGTTTAAGTAAGGAGTAACAGAGGAGGGGGTGTTTAAGTAAGGAGTAACAGAGGAGAGGGGGGGTGTTTAAGTAAGGAGTAACAGAGGAGAGGAGGGGGTGTTTAAGTAAGGAGTAACAGAGGAGGGGGTGTTTAAGTAAGGAGTAACAGAGGAGAGGAGGGGGGTGTTTAAGTAAGGAGTAACAGAGGGAGTAACAGAGGAGAGGGGGTGTTTAGGGGGTGTTTAAGTAAGGAGTAACAGAGGAGAGGAGGGGGTGTTTAAGTAAGGAGTAACAGAGGAGAGGAGGGGGTGTTTAAGTAAGGAGTAACAGAGGAGAGAGGGGGTGTTTAAGTAAGGAGTAACAGAGGAGAGGAGGGGGTGTTTAAGTAAGGAGTAACAGAGGAGAGGGGGGGGTGTTTAAGTAAGGAGTAACAGAGGAGAGGAGGGGGTGTTTAAGTAAGGAGTAACAGAGGAGAGGAGGGGGGTGTTTAAGTAAGGAGTAACAGAGGAGAGGGGGGGTGTTTAAGTAAGGAGTAACAGAGGAGAGGAGGGGGTGTTTAAGTAAGGAGTAACAGAGGAGAGGAGGGGGTGTTTAAGTAAGGAGTAACAGAGGAGAGGAGGGGGTGTTTAAGTAAGGAGTAACAGAGGAGAGGAGGGGGGGAGGGGGTGTTTAAGTAAGGAGTAACAGAGGAGAGGAGGGGGGTGTTTAAGTAAGGAGTAACAGAGGAGAGGGGAGGGGGGGTGTTTAAGTAAGGAGTAACAGAGGAGAGGAGGGGGTGTTTAAGTAAGGGGAGGAGGGGGGTTTAAGTAAGGAGTAACAGAGGAGAGGAGGGGGTGTTTAAGTAAGGAGTAACAGAGGAGAGGAGGGGGTGTTTAAGTAAGGAGTAACAGAGGAGGGGGGTGTTTAAGTAAGGAGTAACAGAGGAGAGGGGGGGAGGAGGGGTGATTAAGTAAGGAGTAACAGAGGTGGGGGGTGTTTAAGTAAGGAGTAAAAGAGGAGAGGAGGGGGTGTTTAAGTAAGGAGTAACAGAGGTGGGGGGGGTGTTTAAGTAAGGAGTATTAGAGGAGGGGGTGTTTAAGTAAGGAGTAACAGAGGAGAGGAGGGGGGTGTTTAAGTAAGGAGTATTAGAGGAGGGGGTGTTTAAGTAAGGAGTAACAGAGGAGAGGAGGGGGTGTTTAAGTAAGGAGTAACAGAGGTGGGGGGGTGTTTAAGTAAGGAGTAACAGAGGAGAGGGGGTGTTTAAGTAAGGAGTAACAGAGGCGAGGAGGGGTGTTTAAGTAAGGAGTAACAGAGGTGGGGGGGTGTTTAAGTAAGGAGTAACAGAGGAGAGGAGGTGGGGGTGTTTAAGTAAGGAGTAACAGAGGAGGGGGTGTTTAAGTAAGGAGTAACAGAGGAGGGGGTGTTTAAGTAAGGAGTAACAGAGGAGGGGGGTGTTTAAGTAAGGAGTAACAAAGGAGAGGGGGGGTGTTTAAGTAAGGAGTAACAGAGGAGGGGGTGTTTAAGTAAGGAGTAACAGAGGAGAGGGGGTGTTTAAGTAAGGAGTAACAGAGGAGAGGGGGTGTTTAAGTAAGGAGTAACAGAGGAGAGGGGGTGTTTAAGTAAGGAGTAACAGAGGAGGGGGGTGTTTAAGTAAGGAGTAACAGAGGAGGGGGGGTGTTTAAGTAACAGCGGAGTAACAGCGGTGGGGGGGGTGTTTAAGTAAGGAGTAACAGAGGAGAGGGGGTGTTTAAGTAAGGAGTAACAGAGGAGAGGGGGTGTTTAAGTAAGGAGTAACAGAGGAGAGGGGGTGTTTAAGTAAGGAGTAACAGAGGAGAGGGGGTGTTTAAGTAAGGAGTAACAGCGGTGGGGGGGGTGTTTAAGTAAGGAGTAACAGAGGAGAGGGGTGTTTAAGTAAGGAGTAACAGAGGAGAGGGGGGTGTTTAAATAAGGAGTAACAGAGGAGGGGGGGTGTTTAAGTAAGGAGTAACAGAGGATAGGAGGGGTGTTTAAGTAAGGAGTAACAGCGGTGGGGGGGGTGTTTAAGTAAGGAGTAACAGAGGAGGGGGTGTTTAAGTAAGGAGTAACAGAGGAGGTGGGGGTGTTGTTTAAGTAAGGAGTAACAGAGGTGGGGGGTGTTTAAGTAAGGAGTAACAGAGGAGGGGGTGTTTAAGTAAGGAGTAACAGAGGAGAGGGGGTGATTAAGTAAGGAGTAACAGAGGAGGGGGTGTTTAGGTAAGGAGTAACAGAGGGGGGTGTTTAAGTAAGGAGTAACAGAGGAGGGGGTGTTTAAGTAAGGAGTAACAGAGGAGGGGGGTGTTTAAGTAAGGAGTAACAGAGGAGGGGGTGTTTAAGTAAGGAGTAACAGAGGAGAGGGGGTTTAAGTAAGGAGTAACAGAGGAGGAGGGGTGTTTAGGTAAGGAGTAACAGAGGGGGGTGTTTAAGTAAGGAGTAACAGAGGAGGGGGTGTTTAAGTAAGGAGTAACAGAGGAGGAGGGTGTTTAAGTAAGGAGTAACAGAGGAGGGGGTTGTTTAAGAAAGGAGTAACAGAGGAGGGGGGTGTTTAAGTAAGGAGTAACAGAGGAGGGGGTGTTTAAGTAAGGAGTAACAGAGGAGGGGGGGTGTTTAAGTAAGGAGTAACAGAGGAGAGGAGGGGGTGTTTAAGTAAGGAGTAACAGAGGAGAGGAGGGGGTGTTTAAGTAAGGAGTAACAGAGGAGAGGAGGGGGTGTTTAAGTAAGGGGTAACAGAGGAGAGGAGGGGGGTGTTTAAGTAAGGAGTAACAGAGGAGAGGAGGGGGTGTTTAAGTAAGGAGTAACAGAGGAGAGGGGGTGTTTAAGTAAGGAGTAACAGAGGAGGGGGTGTTTAAGTAAGGAGTAACAGAGGAGGGGGTGTTTAAGTAAGGAGTAACAGAGGAGGGGGGTGTTTAAGTAAGGAGTAACAGAGGAGAGGAGGGGGTGTTTAAGTAAGGAGTAACAGAGGAGAGGAGGGGGGTGTTTAAGTAAGGGGTAACAGAGGAGAGGAGGGGGGTGTTTAAGTAAGGAGTAACAGAGGAGAGGAGGGGGTGTTTAAGTAAGGAGTAACAGAGGAGAGGAGGGGGTGTTTAAGTAAGGAGTAACAGAGGAGAGGAGGGGGGTGTTTAAGTAAGGAGTAACAGAGGAGGGGGGTGTTTAAGTAAGGAGTAACAGAGGAGAGGAGAGGGTGGTTTAAGTAAGGAGTAACAGAGGAGAGGAGGGGGTGTTTAAGTAAGGAGTAACAGAGGAGAGGAGGGGGTGTTTAAGTAAGGAGTAACAGAGGAGAGGAGGGGGGTGTTTAAGTAAGGAGTAACAGAGGAGGGGGTGTTTAAGTAAGGAGTAACAGAGAGAGAGGAGGGGGTGTTTAAGTAAGGAGTAACAGAGGAGAGGAGGGGGTGTTTAAGTAAGGAGTAACAGAGGAGGGGGGGTGTTTAAGTAAGGAGTAACAGAGGAGGGGGGGTGTTTAGGTAAGGAGTAACAGAGGAGAGGAGGGGGTGTTTAAGTAAGGAGTAACAGAGGAGGGGGTGTTTAAGTAAGGAGTAACAGAGGAGGGGGTGTTTAGGTAAGGAGTAACAGAGGAGGGGGGGTGTTTAAGTAAGGAGTAACAGAGGAGGGGGTGTTTAAGTAAGGAGTAACAGAGGAGGGGGGTGTTTAAGTAGGGAGTAACAGAGGAGGGGGGGGGCATCCTGTTAGAGTTTCAGTACATGAGGCATAGAGACCCTTTCTACCCCTCTCTTCTCCAGGCCTCTCTCCAGTCCTCTCTATCCCATTTAGCAGACGCTTTTGTCCAAAGCGACTTATAAGTCGGCTGGGGCCACTACTTTTACATATGGGTGGCCCCAGCGGGAATCGAACCCACGACGCTTGGCGTTGCAAGCGCCATGCTCTACCGACTGAGCCACACAGGACCCACAGGTCCTCGCTCCAGTCCTCTCAGTCCTCTCTCCAGTCCTCTCTCCAGCCCTCTCCCCAGTTCTCTCCAGTCCTCTCTCTCAAGTCCTCTCTCCAGTCCTCTACCCTGTTCTCTCTCCAGTCCTCTCTCCAGTCCTTTCTCCAGTCCTCTCTCCAGCCCTCTCCCCCAGTTCTCTCTCCAGCCCTCTCCCCAGTTCTCTCTCCAGTCTTATATATCCCATTTAGCAGACGCTTTTGTCCAAAGCGACTTACAAGTCGGCTGGGGCCACTACTTTTACATATGGGTGGCCCCAGCGGGAATCGAACCCACGACGCTTGGCGTTGCAAGCGCCATGCTCTACCGACTGAGCCACACAGGACCCACAGGTCTTCTCTCCAGTCCTCTCCAGTCCTCTCTCTCCAGTCCTCTCTCCAGCCCTCTCCCCAGTTCTCTCCAGTCCTCTCCAGTTCTCTCTCCAGTCCTCTCTCCAGTCCTCTCTCCAGTCCTCTCTCCAGTTCTCTCTCCAGTCCTCTCTCCAGTCCTCTCTCCAGTCCTCTCTCCAGTCATCTCTCCAGTCCGCTCCCAGTTCTCTCTCCACCCCTCTCTCCAGTCCTCTCCAGTCCTCTCCCCAGTCCTCTCTCCACCCCTCTCTCCAGTCCTCTCTCCAGTCTTCTCCCAGTCCTCTCCAGTCTTCTCTCCAGTCCTCTCCAGTCATCTCTCCAGTCCTCTCCAGTCCTCTCTCCAGCCCTCTCCCCAGTTCTCTCCAGTCCTCTCCAGTTCTCTCTCCAGTCCTCTCTCCACCCCTCTCTCCAGTCCTCTCTCCAGTCCTCTCTCCAGTCCTCTCTCCAGTCCTCTATCCAGTCTTCTCTCCAGTCCTCTATCCAGTCTTCTCCCCCAGTCCTTTCCCCAGTCCTCTCCCAGTCCTCTCTCCAGTCCTCTATCCAGTCCTCTCCCCAGTCCTCTCTCCACCCCTCTCCAGTCCTCTCTCCAGTCCTCTCCCAGTCCTCTCCCCAGTCCTCTCTCCAGTCATCTCTCCAGTCCTCTCACCAGTCCTCTCTCCACCCCTCTCTCCAGTCCTCTCTCCAGTCCTCTCACCAGTCCTCTCTCCAGTCCTCTCCCCAGTCCTCTCTCCTGTCCTTTCCCCAGTCCTCTCTCCAGTCCTCTCTCCAGTCTTCTCTCCAGTCCTCTATCCAGTCCTCTCCCCAGTCCTCTCTCCACCCCTCTCTCCAGTCCTCTCTCCAGTCCTCTCCCCAGTCCTCTCCCCAGTCCTCTCTCCAGTCATCTCTCCAGTCCTCTCACCAGTCCTCTCTCCACCCCTCTCTCCAGTCCTCTCTCCAGTCCTCTCTCCAGTCATCTCTCCAGTCCTCTCACCAGTCCTCTCTCCAGTCCTCTCCAGTCCTCTCACCAGTCCTCTCTCCAATCCTCTCCCCAGTCCTCTCTCCTGTCCTCTCCAGTTCTCTCTCCACCCCTCTCTCCAGTCCTCTCACCAGTCCTCTCTCCAATCCTCTCCCCCAGTCCCCTCTCCAGTCCTCTCTCCAGTCCTCTCCAGTCCTCTCTCCAGTCCTCTCTCCAGTCCTCTCTCCTGTCCTCTCCCCAGTCCTCTCTCCAGTCCTCTCTCCAGTCTTCTCTCCAGTCCTCTCCAGTCCTCTCTCCAGTCCTCTCTCCAGTCCTCTCCACCCCTCTCCCCAGTCCTCTCCCAGTCCTCTCTCCAGTCCTCTCTCCAGTCATCTCTCCAGTCCTCTCACCAGTCCTCTCTCCAATCCTCTCCCCAGTCCTCTCTCCTGTCCTCTCCAGTTCTCTCTCCACCCCTCTCTCCTGTCCTCTCTCCAGTCCTCTCTCCAGTCCTCTCTCCAATCCTCTCTCCAGTCATCTCTCCAGTCCTCTCACCAGTCCTCTCTCCAATCCTCTCCCCAGTCCTCTCTCCTGTCCTCTCCAGTTCTCTCTCCACCCCTCTCTCCTGTCCTCTCTCCAGTCCTCTCTCCAGTCCTCTCTCCAATCCTCTCTCCAGTCATCTCTCCAGTCCTCTCACCAGTCCTCTCTCCAGTCCTCTCCAGTCCTCTCTCCAGTCCTCTCTCCAGTCCTCTCCACCCCTCTCCCCAGTCCTCTCCCCAGTCCTCTCTCCAGTCCTCTCTCCAGTCATCTCTCCAGTCCTCTCACCAGTCCTCTCTCTCAATCCTCTCCCCAGTCCTCTCTCCTGTCCTCTCCAGTTCTCTCTCCACCCCTCTCTCCTGTCCTCTCTCCAGTCCTCTCTCCAGTCCTCTATCCAGTCCTCTCCAGTCCTCTCTCCAGTCCTCTCCCCAGTCCTCTCTCCAGTCCTCTCCAGTCCTCTCCCCAGTCCTCTCTCCTGTCCTCTCCAGTTCTCTCTCACCCCCTCTCCCCAGTCCCTCTCCACCCCTCTCCCCAGTCCTCTCCCCAGTCCTCTCTCCAGTCTTCTCTCCAGTCCTCTCTCCAGTCCTCTCCAGTCCTCTCCCCAGTCCTCTCTCCAGTCCTCTCTCCAGTCCTCTCTCCAGTCTTCTCCCAGTCCTCTCCAGTCCTCTCTCCAGTCCTCTCCAGTCCTCTCCCCAGTCCTCTCTCCAGTCTTCTCCCCAGTCCTCTCCCCAGTCCTCTCACCAGTCCTCTCTCCAATCCTCTCCCCAGTCCTCTCTCCTGTCCTCTCCACCCTCTCTCCTGGCCAGACTGGGCCTTATTGCTTTGGATACCCCCAGTCTGTAGGCGCCCCAGGGCCAGGTAATGGTGGCCCAATTCACCTGCTCCGTATCTTAAAAACAAACGTAGCGTTGCACATTCTTCAATGACAACGTCAGTCCACCTAGAGACTCTTGTCGCCCAGAGCTCCAATGGCGAGGATTCTTCCTCAGCCAATGAGGACGAGGGGGACGTTGATGATGAAGAGGAGGAGCAGGTCTCAGAGCTGCCGCAGTATAAGGAGTTTCTGGTCATCAGTCGTCGTAGAAAACTGAGCAGGAACAGGAAGGGGCTGAGGAAAAGACAGGAAGATGATTGGCCTAACCTGCTCTATGATTGGCCTAAGCTTCACCAATAAGACCAGCCCAAAGGCCAAGAAGGATAAGGAAGAGGAAGAGGAAGAAGAGGACAAAAGGTAACAGATGAGAAAAGTTGATGTACTACACCATGTTCGCCAGTAGAGTGCGCCATTGTTGCATTTGTTTTGCACAGACTGTGACAACTTTCCCCCAGATCTCCAACTCTGACTGAAATAACTCTGACTGAAATAACTCTGACTGAAATAACTCTGACTGAAATAACTCTGACTGAAATAACTCTGACTGAAATAACTCTGACTGAAATAACTCTGACTGAAATAACTCTGACTGAAATAACTCTGACTGAAATAACTCTGACTGAAATAACTCTGACTGAAATAACTCTGACTGAAATAACTCTGACTGAAATAACTCTGACTGAAATAACTCTGACTGTCTGTCTTGGTTTCCACTGCCGTGACTGTCTTTCTTGGTTTCCACTGCCGTGACTGTCTGTCTTGGTTTCCACTGACGTGACTGTCTTTCTTGGTTTCCACTGCCTTGACTGTCTGTCTTGGTTTCCACTGCCGTGACTGTCTTTCTTGGTTTCCTCTGCCTTGACTGTCTTTCTTGGTTTCCACTGCCTTGACTGTCTTTCTTGGTTTCCACTGCCTTGACTGTCTTTCTTGGTTTCCACTGCCTTGACTGTCTTTCTTGGTTTCCACTGCCGTGACTGTCTTTCTTGGTTTCACTGCCGTGACTGTCTTTCTTGGTTTCCACTGCCTTGACTGTCTTTCTTGGTTTCCACTGCCGTGACTGTCTTTCTTGGTTTCCACTGCCGTGACTGTCTTTCTTGGTTTCCACTGCCGTGACTGTCTTTCTTGGTTTCCACTGCCGTGACTGTCAATCTTGGTTTCCACTGCCTTGACTGTCTTTCTTGGTTTCCACTGCCTTGACTGTCTTTCTTGGTTTCCACTGCCTTGACTGTCTTTCTTGGTTTCCCTGCCGTGACTGTCTTTCTTGGTGACTGTCTTTCTTGGTTTCCACTGCCTTGACTGTCTTTCTTGGTTTCCACTGCCTTGACTGTCTTTCTTGGTTTCCACTGCCGTGACTGTCTTTCTTGGTTTCCACTGCCTTGACTGTCTTTCTTGGTTTCACTGCCGTGACTGTCTTTCTTGGTTTCCACTGCCGTGACTGTCTTTCTTGGTTTCCACTGCCGTGACTGTCTTTCTTGGTTTCCACTGCCTTGACTGTCTTTCTTGGTTTCCACTGCCTTGACTGTCTTTCTTGGTTTCCACTGCCGTGACTGTCTTTCTTGGTTTCCACTGCCTTGACTGTCTTTCTTGGTTTCCACTGCCTTGACTGTCTTTCTTGGTTTCCACTGCCGTGACTGTCTTTCTTGGTTTCCACTGCCGTGACTGTCTTTCTTGGTTTCCACTGCCGTGACTGTCTTTCTTGGTTTCCACTGCCGTGACTGTCTTTCTTGGTTTCCACTGCCGTGACTGTCTTTCTTGGTTTCCACTGCCGTGACTGTCTTTCTTGGTTTCCACTGCCGTGACTGTCTTTCTTGGTTTCCACTGCCGTGACTGTCTTTCTTGGTTTCCACTGCCGTGACTGTCTTTCTTGGTTTCCACTGCCGTGACTGTCTTTCTTGGTTTCCACTGCCTTGACTGTCTTTCTTGGTTTCCACTGCCGTGACTGTCTTTCTTGGTTTCCACTGCCTGACTGTCTTTCTTGGTTTCCACTGCCTTGACTGTCTTTCTTGGTTTCCACTGCCTTGACTGTCTTTCTTGGTTTCCACTGCCTTGACTGTCTTTCTTGGTTTCCACTGCCTTGACTGTCTTTCTTGGTTTCCACTGTCTTTCTTGGTGCCTTGACTGTCTTTCTTGGTTTCCACTGCCGTGACTGTCTTTCTTGGTTTCCACTGCCTTGACTGTCTTTCTTGGTTTCCACTGCCTTGACTGTCTTTCTTGGTTTCCACTGGTTTCCACTGTGACTGTCTTTCTTGGTTTCCTCTGCCTTGACTGTCTTTCTTGGTTTCCACTGCCGTGACTGTCTTTCTTGGTTTCCACTGCCTTGACTGTCTTTCTTGGTTTCCACTGCCGTGACTGTCTTTCTTGGTTTCCACTGCCTTGACTGTCTTTCTTGGTTTCCTCTGCCTTGACTGTCTTTCTTGGTTTCCACTGCCTTGATTGTCTTTCTTGGTTTCCACTGCCTTGACTGTCTTTCTTGGTTTCCACTGCCGTGACTGTCTTTCTTGGTTTCCACTGCCTTGACTGTCTTTCTTGGTTTCCACTACCTTGACTGTCTTTCTTGGTTTCCACTGCCTTGACTGTCTTTCTTGGTTCCACTGCCGTGACTGTCTTTCTTGGTTTCCACTGCCTTGACTGTCTTTCTTGGTTTCCACTGCCTTGACTGTCTTTCTTGGTTTCCACTGCCTTGATTGTCTTTCTTGGTTTCCACTGCCTTGATTGTCTTTCTTGGTTTCCACTGCCTTGACTGTCTTTCTTGGTGTCCACTGCCTTGACTGTCTTTCTTGGTTTCCACTGCCTTGACTGTCTGTCTGTTGTTTAACTCTACAAGTCTGAACTGATATAAACATTTCACCATTTTCATTCAACTGATTTGAACAACTTTAAATGTGTGTGTGTGTGTGTGTGTGTGTGTGTGTGTGTGTGTGTGTGTGTGTGTGTGTGTGTGTGTGTGTGTGTGTGTGTGTGTGTGTGTGTGTGTGTGTGTGTGTGTGTGTGTGTGTGTGTGTGTGAGAGAGAGAGAGAGAGAGAGGTTTGGCAGGCATGCTCGAATGCCATCCATTTTTCTCTGGTCAGCCCTGGCATCCCAAGCTCCCAGCATGCATTGTGCCGTGAGTGTGATCGTGCTCCTGACCACATTCTCACACCTGTCAGCGAGGCCCGGCCAGTGGTTCCTGGCACATTCCCCTAACGTTCCACTGGAAGGTTCTGGTCAAATGGTTTTCTTCTGACCCGTCAAACTGTGGTGTCTCTGATGGGCAGTCTGTGGTGTCTCTGGTGGACAGTCTGTGGTGTCTCTGATGGACAGTCTGTGGTGTGTCTGTGGTGTCTCTGATGGGCAGTCTGTGGTGTCTCTGATGGACAGTCTGTGGTGTCTCTGGTGGACAGTCTGTTGTGTCTCTGGTGGACAGTCTGTGGTGTCTCTGA
>NC_088223.1:93625438-93645438 GCF_036934945.1 Oncorhynchus masou masou
TGGACAGTCTGTGGTGTCTCTGATGGACAGTCTGTGGTGTCTCTGATGGACAGTCTGTGGTGTGTCTGTGGTGTCTATGATGGGCAGTCTGTGGTGTCTCTGGTGGACAGTCTGTGGTGTGTCTGTGGTGTCTCTGATGGGCAGTCTGTGGTGTCTCTGGTGGACAGTCTGTGGTGTGTCTGTGGTGTCTCTGGTGGACAGTCTGTGGTGTCTCTGGTGGACAGTCTGTGGTGTCTCTGATGGGCAGTCTGTGGTGTCTCTGATGGACAGTCTGTGGTGTCTCTGATGGGCAGTCTGTGGTGTCTCTGGTGGACAGTCTGTGGTGTCTCTGGTGGACAGTCTGTGGTGTGTCTGTGGTGTCTCTGATGGGCAGTCTGTGGTGTCTCTGATGGACAGTCTGTGGTGTCTCTGATGGACAGTCTGTGGTGTCTCTGATGGACAGTCTGTGGTGTGTCTCTGATGGGCAGTCTGTGGTGTCTCTGATGGGCAGTCTGTGGTGTGTCTGTGGTGTCTCTGATGGGCAGTCTGTGGTGTCTCTGATGGACAGTCTGTGGTGTCTCTGATGGACAGTCTGTGGTGTCTCTGGTGGACAGTCTGTGGTGTCTCTGATGGGCAGTCTGTGGTGTGTTTGTGGTGTCTCTGATGGGCAGTCTGTGGTGTCTCTGATGGACAGTCTGTGGTGTCTCTGATGGACAGTCTGTGGTGTCTCTGATGGACAGTCTGTGGTGTGTCTCTGATGGGCAGTCTGTGGTGTGTCTCTGATGGACAGTCTGTGGTGTGTCTGGTGGACAGTCTGTGGTGTCTCTGATGGACAGTCTGTGGTGTCTCTGATGGACAGTCTGTGGTGTCTCTGGTGGACAGTCTGTGGTGTCTCTGATGGACAGTCTGTGGTGTGTCTGTGGTGTGTCTGATGGGCAGTCTGTGGTTTCTCTGGTGGACAGTCTGTGGTGTCTCTGGTGGACAGTCTGTGGTGTCTCTGGTGGACAGTCTGTGGTGTGTCTGTGGTGTCTCTGGTGGACAGTCTGTGGTGTCTCTGATGGACAGTCTGTGGTGTCTCTGGTGGACAGTCTGTGGTGTGTCTGTGGTGTGTCTGGTGGACAGTCTGTGGTGTCTCTGGTGGACAGTCTGGTGTCTCTGATGGACAGTCTGTGGTGTGTCTGTGGTGTGTCTGATGGACAGTCTGTGCTGTCTCTGGTGGACAGTCTGTGGTGTCTCTGATGGACAGTCTGTGGTGTCTCTGGTGGACAGTCTGTGGTGTCTCTGGTGGACAGTCTGTGGTGTGTCTGGTGGACAGTCTGTGGTGTGTCTGTGGTGGACAGTCTGTGGTGTGTCTGGTGGACAGTCTGTGGTGTCTCTGATGGACAGTCTGTGGTGTCTCTGGTGGACAGTCTGTGGTGTGTCTGATGGGCAGTCTGTGGTGTCTCTGATGTGTCTGTGGTGTCTCTGATGGACAGTCTGTGGTGTGTCTGGTGGACAGTCTGTGGTTTGTCTGTGGTGGACAGTCTGTGGTGTGTCTGGTGGACAGTCTGTGGTGTCTCTGATGGACAGTCTGTGGTGTCTCTGGTGGACAGTCTGTGGTGTGTCTCTGGTGGACAGTCTGTGGTGTGTCTGGTGGACAGTCTGTGGTGTCTCTGATGGACAGTCTGTGGTGTCTCTGATGGACAGTCTGTGGTGTGTCTGTGGTGTGTCTGGTGGACAGTCTGTGGTGTCTCTGGTGGACAGTCTGTGGTGTCTCTGATGGACAGTCTGTGGTGTCTCTGGTGGACAGTCTGTGGTGTCTCTGATGGACAGTCTGTGGTGTGTCTGATGGGCAGTCTGTGGTGTGTCTGTGGTGTGTCTGATGGGCAGTCTGTGGTGTCTCTGGTGGACAGTCTGTGGTGTCTCTGGTGGACAGTCTGTGGTGTCTGATGGACAGTCTGTGGTGTGTCTGTGGTGTCTCTGATGGACAGTCTGTGGTGTGTCTGATGGGCAGTCTGTGGTGTGTCTAGTGGACAGTCTGTGGTGTGTCTGGTGGACAGTCTGTGGTGTCTCTGGTGGACAGTCTGTGGTGTCTCTGGTGGACAGTCTGTGGTGTGTCTGTGGTGTCTCTGATGGGCAGTCTGTGGTGTCTCTGGTGGACAGTCTGTGGTGTCTCTGGTGGACAGTCTGTGGTGTCTCTGGTGGACAGTCTGTGGTGTGTCTGTGGTGTCTCTGATGGACAGTCTGTGGTGTCTCTGATGGACAGTCTGTGGTGTCTCTGGTGGACAGTCTGTGGTGTGTCTGGTGGACAGTCTGTGGTGTCTCTGATGGACAGTCTGTGGTGTCTCTGGTGGGCAGTTTGTGGTGTCTCTGGTGGACAGTCTGTGGTGTGTCTGTGGTGTCTCTGGTGGACAGTCTGTGGTGTCTCTGATGGACAGTCTGTGGTGTCTCTGGTGGACAGTCTGTGGTGTCTCTGGTGGGCAGTCTGTGGTGTCTCTGATGGACAGTCTGTGGTGTCTCTGATGGACAGTCTGTGGTGTCTCTGATGGGCAGTCTGTGGTGTCTCTGGTGGACAGTCTGTGGTGTCTCTGGTGGACAGTCTGTGGGGTCTCTGATGGACAGTCTGTGGTGTCTCTGGTGGACAGTCTGTGGTGTCTCTGGTGGACAGTCTATGGTGTGTCTGATGGGCAGTCTGTGGTGTCTCTGGTGGACAGTCTGTGGTGTGTCTGGTGGACAGTCTGTGGTGTGTCTGGTGGACAGTCTGTGGTGTCTCTGGTGGACAGTCTGTGGTGTGTCTGTGGTGTCTCTGGTGGACAGTCTGTGGTGTCTCTGGTGGACAGTCTGTGGTGTGTCTGTGGTGTCTCTGGTGGACAGTCTGTGGTGTCTCTGATGGGCAGTCTGTGGTGTGTCTGGTGGACAGTCTGTGGTGTCTCTGGTGGACAGTCTGTGGTGTCTCTGGTGGACAGTCTGTGGTGTCTCTGATGGACAGTCTGTGGTGTCTCTGGTGGACAGTCTGTGGTGTGTCTGGTGGACAGTCTGTGGTGTCTCTGGTGGACAGTCTGTGGTTGTATTGCAATGGTGTTCTGACTGAGTGACTGGACATGGGTGTCCCAGGGCACTATGGAACCCTATTCCCTATATAGTGCACTACTTTAGACCAGAGCCCTATGGCACCCTATTCCCTATATAGTGCACTACTTTAGACCAGGGCCCTATGGAACCCTATTCCCTATACAGTGCACTACTTTAGACCAGGGCCCTATGGAACCCTATTCCCTATATAGTGCACTACTTTAGACCAGAGCCCTGTAGAACCCTATTCCCTATATAGTGCACTACTTTAGACCAGAGCCCTATAGAACCCTATTCCCTATATAGTGCACTACTTTAGACCAGAGCCCTGTGGAACCCTATTCCCTATATGATCTAAAGTAGTGTACTATATAGGGAATAGGATGCCATTTCAGGTTCAGACCTTTTAATTAATGTCACTGAGTGAAGAGAGGGCTGATGGGACTACCGGTCATGTCCTGGGTTGTAGTTCTACTGTCTGGAGGTCTCTGTATGGGTCGTAGTTCTACTGTCTGGAGGTCTGGAGGTATCTGTATAAGTAGAGTATAGCTGAAGGCTGGACAACTGAACTAACAGTCAATTTGGATATTGTCTTCTCTCTCTCTCTCTCTCTCTCTCTCTCTCTCTCTCTCTCTCTCTCTCTCTCTCTCTCTCTCTCGAAACAAAAACTGCTTTTGTTTTAATCCCAGAGTTGTAAGGGGGGGCTGGTACATACATAGTCCCCCACACCTCTACCCCCTCTACCTCCATCCTTACTATGTGAAATATCTTCATGTATGTATGGTTTGGCAGTCAAGCCATTTCCTGTGAGCTTACAACCCCAGATCTACAGATTCCTACAGAGACACAGAGAACTGGCTGTGTATCCTAGCCTGGAAGCTATTTATAACCTGCTAAGGGGGAGGGAGGGGGAGGGTGGGGGAGGGTGGGGGAGGGTGGGGGAGGAGGGGGAGAAGACGAGTATGGAATTTCATTGGCAACAAACACATTCAAGCACACACACACACACACACACACACACACACACACACACACACACACACACACACACACACACACACACACACACACACAGTACTGCTCTTTCATGGCTCGTGCAATGTTAATGTGTGCTCCTGCAACCTCAGTTTACCCACAGAGGACTCTGTGTACATCAGTCTGTTTCCACTGTAGTTTACCCACAGAGGACTCTGTGTACATCAGTCTGTTTCCACTGTAGTTTACCCACAGAGGACTCTGTGTACATCAGTCTGTTTCAGTACGGCTGGAATAACAACCACAACAGTCAAATCTCAATTTAGAAGGTGCTGATCCTAATGTAAACACTTGCATTTGACCATCTGCCAGTCTCCTCTGCCAGTCTCCTCTGCCAGTCTCCTCTGCCAGTCTCCTCTGCCAGTCTACTCTGCCAGTCTCCTCTGCCAGTCTCCTCTGGCAGTCTTCTGCCAGTCTCCTCTGCCAGTCTCCTCTGCCAGTCTCCTCTGCCAGTCTCCTCTGCCAGTCTCCTCTGCCAGTCTACTCTGCCAGTCTTCTCTGCCAGCCTCCTCTGCCAACCTCCTCTTTTTACATTTTGTAGGTCCCACCTGTGTTTGTGTGGGCAATGAGTGCCATGCAAGTGGCAATCTTTTTTTGGGGGGGTCTAATCCCATCACATTATAACCTGTGTGTCCGTCCCAGTCCCCGTGGTGTGACTCTGTGAGTCAGCTGATGAGGTAGTTGGATCAGCTCCACCTGGACATTCAGGTAGCACTCAGTGCCGCGAACTCCTCCCACTCTGGCACGCCCACGACAACAACAAAGAACAACCACATCACCTACGACAACCACAACAACCTGAATCACAACCGGAGAATCAGATTGACTGCAAACATACAAGTGGCGGTTGAATTTTCATAGAATCTCAAGAGAAAATGGCTCAAATCTGGAGAAGTGCATGTTGGGATGTTATGAGTCAGAGGATATTTCACTATGGAAGCTAATGTAACAGGAAACAAAGGGATCTGAGAAGTGGGTCTAACTCTGAACACACGAAAGGAAGTATACGAAGGGTATGGGGCAACAGAAGACGAACAGCAGAGGAAATAATGGCTTTGGAGATGGGAAACGGATTGATAAACTGGGGAGGGGGGTTTGCAGGGTTCCACCCAGGGGGAAGATCCAGCTATACCTTCTGACCGAGCCGATACCGGGGAGCCGGGGTCCGATGGCGATCCGCTTGTCGTCGATACCTGGAGGTGGTCTTGAGGAGGACTGACCGGGCTCTCTCTCTCCGCACGACGACAGCAGCCGGACTGACCGGGCTCTCCTCCAGGCACGACGACAGCAGCCGGACTGACCGGGCACTCCTCCAGGCACGACGACAGCAGTCGGACTGACCGGGCTCTCTCTCCGCACGACGACAGCAGCCGGACTGACCGGGCTCTCTCTCCCGCACGACGACAGCAGCCGGACTAACCGGGCTCTCCTCCAGGCACGACGACAGCAGCGGACAAACATCTGGGTAGAAGGTACGTCGACCTCTTGCTCAGAGAAGAGTGGGGGCTGATACCCCAGGGAACACTCAGGCGTATTCAACCCACACAAGCTGCTGGCTCCAGGTGGTGGTGTTGGTGGAGACCAGGCAGTGCAGAGTAGTCTCTAGGTCCTGGTTGGCTCGCTCTGACTGACCGTTGGACTGGGGGTGGAACCCTGAGGAAAGGCTGGCCGACAACCCACTGGGGTGCAGAACGCCTTCCAGAACCGGGAGAGAACTGAGGACCACGGTCTGAGACCATGTCCACTGGTAGACCATGGATCCGGAAGACGTGCTGCACCATAAGCTGAGCCCTCTTTGGCAGAAGGTAGTTTTGGGGAGAGGAATGAAGTGGGTGGCTTTGGAAAACTGATCCCCCATGGTCAGGATGGCGGCGTTGCCATCAGACGAGGGAAAGACCCGTGACAAGGTCCAGGGAGATGTGGGACCAGGGATGGTGAGGGACAGGCAGAGGTTGGAGGAGACCAGAGGTTGGAGGAGACCAGAGGTTGGAGGAGACCAGGGACGTTGAGGGACAGGCAGAGGTTGGAGGAGACCAGGGACGTTGAGGGACAGGCAGAGGTTGGAGGAGACCAGAGGTTGGAGGAGACCAGAGGTGATGTTCTGCCCCCTCCAGCCTCCATTACTCCAACGCTATCTTCACAGCGAGATGCTCACATGTACAGTACAGTACATAGGATGTTGGGTGTTGGGCGATTTCCACTGTTTGGTAACTTGCAGATTTGACAAAGGACTCAAAGTCTATTAACGCAATTGCAAGCTCCCCCCAAAAAACAAAACAAACACTGTTCTGTCGACACACGCACACAGACAGACACACAGAGACACACACAGACAGACACAGACAGACACACACACACACAGACACAGAGACACAGACAGACAGACAGACAGACAGACAGACAGACAGACAGACAGAAAGTTTTAACTAGTCAGTGGCTCTCACGCCCTGACCTTAGAGCTTTTTATGTCTCTATTTTGGTTTGGTCAAGGTGTGATTTGGGGTATGCATTCTATGTTATTTTTTCTATGTTTTTGTATTTCTTTGTTTTTGGCCGGGTATGGTTGTCGTTGTCTCTGATTGGGAACCAGACTTAGGTAGCTTTTCCCCACATGGGTTTTTGTTTTGTTTGTTCATTTCTGTTTAGCGTTTTGCACCTTTCAGGACTGGTTCCCCTCTGTTATTTTTGTTATCGTGTTCAGTGTCAATAAAGAAAGCATGAACACCTACCATGCTGCGCTTTGGTCCGACGATTCCTCCTCTTCATCTTCATCTTGATTCCTCATCTTCCGACGACCAATACCGTTACAGTGTGCAGACATCGATTCTTCTATTCTTTTAGTCTGAATTAATGAACAGTAATTGTTTGGATCAAGCCCAAACCTGTTGTTTTTTCCATCATTAAATATGTATATAAATCAGGCTGTGGAGGTGGGGGGAAGGACGTATTCAGTGTGTGTTCTGCTTTCGACTCCAGCTGGAAACTCAGCATTAATCCATTAAAGAGGGAGCTCCTAACTCATACCCTCATACAATCTGGCAACCCAGTCCAGTCCAGTCCAGTCCAGTCCAGTCACAGCCTACAGTTATTGTATCACTAAAACCTAGTTAGACATCCCATTTAGCATAGTTAACACTGACTAAACACTAAAACCTTGTTAGACATCCCATTTAGCATAGTTAACACTGACTAAACACTAAAACCTTGTTAGACATCCCATTTAGCATAGTTAACACTGACTAAACACTAAAACCTTGTTAGACATCCCATTTAGCATAGTTAACACTGACTAAACACTAAAACCTTGTTAGACATCCCATTTAGCATAGTTAACACTGACTAAACACTAAAACCTTGTTAGACATCCCATTTAGCATAGTTAACACTGACTAAACACTAAAACCTAGTTAGACATCCCATTTAGCATAGTTAACACTGACTAATCACTAAAACCTTGTTAGACATCCCATTTAGCATAGTTAACACTGACTAAACACTAAAACCTAGTTAGACATCCCATTTAGCATAGTTAACACTGACTAAACACTAAAACCTTGTTAGACATCACATTTAGCATAGTTAACACTGACTAATCACTAAAACCGAGTTAGACATCCCATTTAGCATAGATAACACTGACTAAACACTAAAACCTTGTTAGACATCCCATTTAGCATAGTTAACACTGACTAATCACTAAAACCTTGTTAGACATCCCATTTAGCATAGTTAACACTGACTAATCACTAAAACCTAGTTAGACATCACATTTAGCATAGTTAACACTGACTAAACACTAAAACCTAGTTAGACATCCCATTTAGCATAGTTAACACTGACTAAACACTAAAACCGAGTTAGACATCCCATTTAGCATAGTTAACACTGACTAAACACTAAAACCTTGTTAGACATCACATTTAGCATAGTTAACACTGACTAATCACTAAAACCGAGTTAGACATCACATTTAGCATAGTTAACACTGACTAAACACTAAAACCTAGTTAGACATCCCATTGAGCATAGATAACACTGACTAATCACTAAAACCTAGTTAGACATCAAATTTAGCATAGATACCACTGACTAATCACTAAAACCTAGTTAGACATCAAATTTAGCATAGATAACAC
This sequence comes from Oncorhynchus masou masou, assembly GCF_036934945.1. Classification (NCBI taxonomy): domain Eukaryota; kingdom Metazoa; phylum Chordata; class Actinopteri; order Salmoniformes; family Salmonidae; genus Oncorhynchus; species Oncorhynchus masou. The sequence continues at coordinate 93,633,640 of NC_088223.1, forward strand.
TGACTAATCACTAAAACCTAGTTAGACATCACATTTAGCATAGTTAACACTGACTAAACACTAAAACCTAGTTAGACATCCCATTTAGCATAGTTAACACTGACTAAACACTAAAACCTAGTTAGACATCCCATTTAGCATAGTTAACACTGACTAATCACTAAAACCTAGTTAGACATCCCATTTAGCATAGTTAACACTGACTAATCACTAAAACCTAGTTAGACATCCCATTTAGCATAGTTAACACTGACTAAACACTAAAACCTAGTTAGACATCCCATTTAGCATAGTTAACACTGACTAATCACTAAAACCTAGTTAGACATCCCATTTAGCATAGTTAACACTGACTAATCACTAAAACCTAGTTAGACATCACATTTAGCATAGTTAACACTGACTAATCACTAAAACCTTGTTAGACATCCCATTTAGCATAGTTAACACTGACTAAACACTAAAACCTAGTTAGACATCACATTTAGCATAGTTAACACTGACTAATCACTAAAACCTTGTTAGACATCCCATTTAGCATAGTTAACACTGACTAAACACTAAAACCTAGTTAGACATCCCATTTAGCATAGATAACACTGACTAATCACTAAAACCTTGTTAGACATCCCATTTAGCATAGTTAACACTGACTAATCACTAAAACCTTGTTAGACATCACATTTAGCATAGTTAACACTGACTAAACACTAAAACCTAGTTAAACATCCCATTTAGCATAGTTAACACTGACTAATCACTAAAAACTAGTTAAACATCCCATTTAGCATAGTTAACACTGACTAATCACTAAAAACTAGTTAGACATCACATTTAGCATAGTTAACACTGACTAAACACTAAAACTAGTTAGACATCCCATTTAGCATAGTTAACACTGACTAAACACTAAAACCTAGTTAGACATCCCATTTAGCATAGATAACACTGACTAATCACTAAAACCTTGTTAGACATCCCATTTAGCATAGTTAACACTGACTAAACACTAAAACCTAGTTAGACATCACATTTAGCATAGATAACACTGACTAAACACTAAAACCTTGTTAGACATCACATTTAGCATAGTTAACACTGACTAAACACTAAAACCTTGTTAGACATAGTTAACACTGACTAAACACTAAAACCTTGTTAGACATTTAGCATAGTTAACACTGACTAAACACTAAAACCTAGTTAGACATCCCATTCAGCATAGTTAACACTGACTAAACACTAAAACCTAGTTAGACATCCCATTTAGCATAGTTAACACTGACTAATCACTAAAACCTTGTTAGACATCCCATTTAGCATAGTTAACACTGACTAAACACTAAAACCTAGTTAGACATTTAGCATAGTTAATAACACTTGGGCTTCCCGAGCGGCTCAGTGGTCTAAGGCATCGCAGTGCGAGCTGGGCCACTAGAGAAAGTCCAGGCTCTGTCGCAGCCGGCCGCAACCGGAAGACCCATTGGGTGACGCACAATTGGCCCAGTGTCGTCCGGGTTTGGGGAGGGTTTGTCCGGCAGGGATATCCTTGTCCCATCGCGCACTTGTGGCTCCTGTAACTCCTCTATCTCCTGTAACTCCTGTAACTCCTGTATCTCCTGTAACTCCTGTATCTCCTGTAACTCCTGTAACTCCTGTATCTCCTGTATCTCCTGTATCTCCTCTATCTCCTGTATCTCCTGTAACTCCTGTATCTCCTGTAACTCCTATATCTCCTGTAACTCCTGTATCTCCTGTAACTCCTATAACTCCTATAACTCATGTAACTCCTGTATCTCCTGTATCTCCTGTATCTCCTGTAACTCCTGTATCTCCTGTAACTCCTATATCTCCTGTAACTCCTGTATCTCCTGTAACTCCTATAACTCCTATAACTCATGTAACTCCTGTATCTCCTGTATCTCCTGTAACTCATATAACTCCTGTAACTCCTGTAACTCCTGTAACTCCTGTATCTCCTGTAACTCCTGTAACCCCTGTATCTCCTGTAACTCCTGTATCTCCTGTATCTCCTGTAACTCCTGTAACTCCTGTATCTCCTGTATCTCCTGTAACTCCTGTAACTCCTGTAACTCCTGTAACCCCTGTATCTCCTGTAACTCCTGTATCTCCTGTAACTCCTGTAACTCCTGTATCTCCTGTAACTCCTGTAACTCCTCTATCTCCTGTATCTCCTGTAACTCCTCTATCTCCTGTAACTCCTCTAACTCCTATATCTCCTCTATCTCCTGTAACTCCTCTATCTCCTGTAACTCCTGTAACTCCTATATCTCCTCTATCTCCTATATCTCCTGTAACTCTATCTCCTGTAACTCCTCTATCTCCTGTAACTACTGTAACTCCTGTAACTCCTGTAACTCCTGTAACTCCTATATCTCCTGTAACTCCTATAACTCCTCTATCTCCTATATCTCCTGTAACTCCTCTATCTCCTGTAACTCCTCTATCTCCTGTAACTCCTCTATCTCCTGTAACTCCTGTAACTCCTGTATCTCCTGTAACTCCTGTGTCTTCTGTAACTCCTGTATCTCCTGTAACTCCTCTATCTCCTGTATCTCCTGTAACTCCTGTAACTCCTGTAACTCTGTCACGTAGAGTAGGCCAGAAGGCTAAACTGGATAACCTAACCTCTATCAAAAAAAAAGATGGCGGAACCGCAAAAGTTCTTCTGTGCAAAGGTGTTTATTTACAAGTGATTCCGGAACAAAAAACAACAGTACTGCCATCAACGTCTACCTTATGGGACAGCTTAAAAACAATGCTGCCCCATCCACAGCTCAATCCAAACTGCCTCTCCATGACTGAAAGAGAGGCTCCTTTTGTAGGGCTAGCCCCTCCCCTCAGAACAATTAACCCTAATTAATTTATCAATTAACAATACAAACCTACATTTTCCATGAACTAAACATACTAAAGGATATACATTGCAACACGGTTTTAAACAATATCACAACATAACATTTACAACATTACATCACTACTGACAATATCTTTCAATATGCCCATATGCATTAATGAGCCATGTTGGGACAGGCACTATAAAGCCAACCCAATTCCCTTAGCTCGGGTCCTTTTCCAGCATACCCGGAAGCTACAGAGATGGAGAGAGAGGAACAGAACAAACAAACAATGCGCTCATCCACAACATTGATAAGTATAATAATTATTGTATCTCTCAAATATGAACATTGACAAGTGTGAAATGCATGCACCAAGACAGAAGTTAATTGGTGTGTCGACCCACATTGTTAAATTATCTTATAATGGCGCAGGGAGGAGTGATGAATATGTGTGTGCGTTAAAGAACCAAATGCTGCCTGCGTGGCCAGTGACGGACTTCTACGTCACAAACTCCTGTATCTCCTGTATCTCCTGTAACTCCTGTATCTCCTGTATCTCCTGTAACTCCTGTATCTCCTGTATCTCCTGTATCTCCTGTATCTCCTGTATCTCCTGTAACTCCTGTAACTCCTGTATCTCCTGTATCTCCTGTATCTCCTGTAACTCCTGTAACTCCTGTAACTCCTGTATCTCCTGTATCTCCTGTATCTCCTGTATCTCCTCTATCTCCTCTATCTCCTGTAACTCCTGTAACTCCTGTATCTCCTGTAACTCCTGTATCTCCTGTAACTCCTGTAACTCCTGTATCTCCTGTATCTCCTGTATCTCCTGTAACTCCTATAACTCCTGTAACCCCTGTATCTCCTGTATCTCCTGTATCTCCTATAACTCCTATAATTCCTGTAACTCCTGTAACTCCTGTATCTCCTATAACTCCTGTATCTCCTGTAACTCCTGTAACCCCTGTAACCCCTGTAACCCCTGTATCTCCTGTATCTCCTGTAACTCCTGTATCTCCTGTATCTCCTGTATCTCCTGTAACTCCTGTAACTCCTGTAACTCCTGTATCTCCTGTATCTCCTGTATCTCCTGTATCTCCTGTAACTCCTGTAACTCCTGTATCTCCTCTATCTCCTCTATCTCCTGTAACTCCTGTAACTCTCCTGTAACCCCTGTAACTCCTGTAACTCCTGTATCTCCTGTATCTCCTGTAACTCCTGTAACTCCTGTATCTCCTCTATCTCCTCTATCTCCTGTAACTCCTGTAACCCCTGTAACTCCTGTAACTCCTGTATCTCCTGTATCCCCTGTAACTCCTGTAACTCCTGTATCTCCTGTATCTCCTGTATCTCCTGTAACCCCTGTAACTCCTGTGGCGGGCCAGGTGCGTTGGTCGCCAGGTGAATGGTGTTCCTCTAACGTTTCCCAGGATTGTGTCAAGAAGCAGTGCGGCTTGGTTGGGTGAAGGAGGACGCACAGCTCACGCCTCTCCTGAGTCCGTACATGAGTTGCAGCGATGCGACAAGACTGGAAAGAAAAAAAGTAACAATGTTTTTTATTTTTTATTAAAAGGGCTCACTGAGTCTGTACATAGTCAAAGCTTTCTTTAAGTTTGGGTCAGTCACAGTGGACAGGTATTCTGCCACTGTGTACTCTGTTTAGGGCCAAATAGCATTCTGGTTGGCTCTGTTTTTTTGTTAATTATTTCCAATGTGTCAAGTAATTATCTTTTTTTTTCACATGATTTGGTTGGGTCTAATTGTGCTGCTGTCCTGGGGCTCTGTAGGGTGTGCTTGTGTTTGTGAACAGAGCCCCAGGACCAGCTTGCTTAGGGACTCTTCTCCAGGTTCATCTCTCTGTAGGTGATGGCTTTGTTATGGAAGGTTTGGGAATCACTTCCTTTTAGGTGGTTGTAGAATTTAACGGCTCTTTTCTGGATTTTGATAATTAGTGGGTATCGGCCTAATTCTGCTCTGTATGCATTATTTGATGTTCTACATTGTACACAGAGGAAATTTGGTGTTTGTCCCATTTTGTGACATCTTGGTTGGTGAGCGGACCCCAGACCTCACAACCATAAAGGGCAATGGGCTCTATGACTGATTCAAGTATTTTTAGCCAAATCCTAATTGGTATGTTGAAATTTATGTTCCTTTTGATGGCATAGAATGCCCATCTTGCCTTGTCTCTCAGATCATTCACAGCTTTGTGGAAGTTACCTGTGGTGCTGATGTGTATAGTATAGGTATGTATAGTTTTTTGTGTGCTCTAGGGCAACAGTGTCTAAATGGAATTTGTATTTGTGGTCCTGGCGACTGGACCTTTTTGGAACACCATTATTTTGGTCTGACTGAGATTTACTGTCAGGGCCCAGGTCTGACAGAATCTGTGCATAAGATCTAGGTGCTGCTGTAGGCTCTCCTTGGTTGGTGACAGAAGTACCAGATCATCAGCAAAGAGCAGACATTTAACTTCGGATTCTAGTAGGGTGAGGCCGGGTGCTGCAGACTTTTCTAGTGCCCGCGCCAATTCGTTGATATATATGTTGAAGAGGGTGGGGCTTAAGCTGCATCCCTGTCTAACCCCACGACCCTGTGTGAAGAAATGTGTGTGTTTTTTGCCAATTTTAACCGCACACTTGTTGTTTGTGTACATGGATTTTATGATGTCATATGTTTTACCCCAACACATTTACATTTACATTTAAGTCATTTAGCAGACGCTCTTATCCAGAGCGACTTACAAACCACTTTCCATCAGTTTGTATAGCAGACCCTCCTGCCAAATTGAGTCGAAGGTTTTTTTTTTAAATCAACAAAGCATGAGAAGACTTTGCCTTTGTTTTGGTTTGTTTGGTTGTCAATTAGGGTGTGCAGGGTGAATACATGGTCTGTTGTACGGTAATTTGGTAAAAAGACAATTTGACATTTGCTCAGTACATTGTTTTCATTGTGGAAGTGTACGAGTCTGCTGTTAATGATAATGCAGAGGATTTTCCCAGGGTTACTGTTGACGCATATTCCACGGTAGTTATTGGGGTCAAATTTGTCTCAATTTTTGTGGATTGTGGTGATCAGTCCTTGGTTCCAAATATTGGGGAAGATGCCAGAGCTAAGGATGATGTTAAAGAGTTTTAGTATAGCCAATTGGAATTTGTTGTCTGTATATTTGATCATTTCATTGAGGATACCATCAAAACCACAGGCCTTTTTGGGTTGGAGGGTTTTTATTTTGTCCTGTAACTCATTCAATGTAATTGGAGAATCCAGTGCGTTCTGGTAGTCTTTAATAGTTGATTCTAAGATCTGTATTTGATCATGTATATGTTTTGGCTCTTTATTCTTTGTTATAGAGCCAAAAAGATTGGAGAAGTGGTTTACCCATACATCTCCATTTTGGATAGATAATTCTTCGTGTTGTTGTTTGTTTAGTGTTTTCCAATTTTCCCAGAAGTGGTTAGAGTCTATGGATTCTTCAATTACATTGAGCTGATTTCTGACATGCTGTTCCTTCTTTTTCCGTAGTGTATTTCTATATTGTTTTAGTGATTCACCATAGTGAAGGCATAGACTCAGGTTTTCCTCAGGTCTTCTCTCTCTCTCTCTCTCTCTCTCTCTCTCTCTCTCTCTCTATCCCTGTCTCTCTCTCTCTCTCTCTCTCTCCCCTGTCTCCCCTCTCTCCCTCTATCTATCCCTGTCTCTCTCTCTCTCTCTCTCTCTCCTCTCTCTCTCTCTCTCTCTCTCTCTCTCCCTGTCTCTCTCTCTCTCTCTCTCTCTCTCTCTCTCTCTCTCTCTCTCTCTCTCCCTCTCTATCTATCCCTGTCTCTCTCCCTCTATCTATCCCTGTCTCTCTCTCTCTCTCTCTCTCTCTCTCTCTCTCTCTCTCTCTCTCTCTCTCTCTCTCCCTGTCTCTCTCTCTCTCTCTCTCTCTCTCTCTCTCTCTATCTATCCCTGTTTCTCTCTCTCTCTCTCCCCCTCTCTCTCTCTCTCTCTCTCTCTCTCCCTCTATCTATCCCTGTCTCTCTCTCTCTCTCTCTCTCTCTCTCTCTCTCTCTCTCTCTCTCTCTCTCTCTCTCTCTCTCTCTCTCTCTCTCTCTCTCTCTCTCCTGTCCCTCTCCCCCTCTCTCTCTCTCTCTCTCTCTCTCTCTCTCCCTGTCTCTCTCTCTCCCTCTCTCCCTCTCTCTCCCCTGTCTCTCTCTCTCTCTCTCCCCTGTCCCTCCCTCCCTCTCTCTCTCTCTCTCTCTCTCTCTCTCTCTCTCTCTCTCAAATTCAAATTCAAATTCAAACTGCTTTATTGGCATGAAAAACATTGTGTCAATATTGCCAAAGCAACAATGTATACAATATACATTGTAACAAAATTCTAAATGATAGCAAATATAAAATATAAAAGTGTAGTAAATAATAATACAAAATTAAATACAAAAATAATAATAATTACAGTAATAACAATAATAGCAATAACAATTAAGTTACTGCTTACTATGCAGATGTTATTATTCAGTGTCCCTCAGGCTATGGCAGGAAAATACATATTTGGCTGCAAGAGGAGCCATTGCTCCTTCGCCCATGAGGATTCTTAGTTTTTCCTCTGGGTTCAATTTGTAAAAATTTGGAATATGTTTAGTAATTTCTGTGAATAATGAATCTCTTTGTGAGGAATATTTATCACAGTAAAGGAGAAAGTGCATCTCTGTCTCTACCTCCCCTGTTATGCAGTGACCACATACACGCTCCTCTTTGGGTAGCCATGTCTTTTTATGTCTGCCGGTTTCTATTGCCAATCGGTGGTCACTCAGCCTGTACTTGGTAAGGATCTGTCTCTGCTTCGTATCTCTGACAGAGTAGAGATAATCAGCCAATTCATATTCTCTGTTTAGGGTCAGATAGCAATTTAGTTGGCTTTGGGATTTTGTTTCATTTTTCCAATGTTGTAAATATGATTCCTTTGATTGGTTCATGATTTTGCTTATTGGAATTCTTTCTTTTGAAGCAGTGCTGGTGTCAGCTTGGTTGGTGAGGTCCAACACCAGCTGACTGAGAGGGCTTCTTTCTGGGCTCAGCTCTTGGGTTTGAAGTGATTTAAATTGCAGACTTGAATTTGGACTTGAATTCAGATGTAGCCAAAATTTTAATGATCTTTTCTGTATTTTCATTATTATTGGAAAACGGCCCAATTCTGCCCTACATGCATTAGTTGGTGTATTTCTCTGAACTTGTAGGATTTTCCGACAGAATTCTGCATGTAGGGCTTCAATTGGATGTTTATCCTACATTTTAAAGTCCAGTTTATTGAGTGGCCCCCAAACCTCACTTCCATAAAGAGCTATTGGTTGGATTACACTGTCAAATATTTTAGTCCAAATTCTAATTGGGATGTTGATTTTGAATAATTTCATTTTTATTGCATACATTGCTCTGCGGGCTTTTTCTTTGAGTGCATTCACTGCCATATTAAAGTTTCCCGATGCAGATATGGTCAGACCAAGATAGGTGTAATTTTTTGTGTGTTCAATTAAGGTGTTGTTCAGGGTGAATTTATATTTGTGTTTCTGACATCTGTTTTTTTTTTGGAAAATCATGATTTTAGTTTTTTGGAAATTTACTGCCAGGGCCCAATTATGGCAATATTGCTCCAGAATATTAATTTTCTGTTGAAGACCTTCTTTGGTTGGTGATAGAAGTACCACGTCATCAGCATATAGCAGGTATTTCACCTCTGTGTCAAATAATGTGAGTCCTGGGGCTGGAGATTGGTCCAACATGTCTGCTAATTCATTGATATAAATGTTGAAAAGATTTGGACTCAAACTGCAGCCTTGTCTCACACCTCGACATTGTGAAAAAAATTCTGTTCTTTGGTTTTTGATTTTTATTGCACACTTGTTTTCTGTGTACATACATTTTATTAAGTCATATACCTTACCACCAAGTCCACTTTGTAGAATTTTGTAGAATAGCCCTTCGTGCCAAATCGAATCAAATGCTTTTTTAAAGTCAATAAAGCAAGCAAAGATTTTGCCCTCTTTTTTTGGTGGACGTGTTTATTAATTAGTGTGTGTAAGGTGTATATATGGTCAGTAGTGCGATGGTTAGGGAGAAAGCCAATTTGACATTTACTTATTACATTTTTTCTTGAAGAAAGGTTTGAATTCTTGAATTCAAAATGCTACAGAAAATCTTTCCCAAGTTACTGTTTACGCAAATTCCCCTGTAATTATTAGGGTCTGATTTGTCTCCACTTTTGTGGATAGGGAGATGAGCCCCTGGTTCCAGACATCAGGGAAGCAGCCAGAAGTTAAAACCATGTTGAACAATTTAAGCACAGCATTTTGCAACTCAGGTGTGCTGTTTTTCAGCATTTCATTTCTGATGTTGTCTAGACCACAAGCCTTCTTTGATTTAATAGATTTTAGCTTTTCATTTAGTTCTTGTTGGGTTATTGGGTAATCTAATGGATTTTGGTTGTTTTTAATGACTGATTCAAGGATGTTCAATTTTTCTTTAATTTCTAATTGGTTCTGTTGCAAGTCTTTTTGTGGGATGTTTTTGTATAGATTATCAAAATAAGTTTTCCAAATTCCTACATCTTGTATTGCTAATTCTTGTGGCTTTGTTGTGCTTAAATTGTTCCACATGTCCCAGAACTGATTTTGGTCAATTGCGTTTTCAATTTCATCAAGTGTCCTGTTGGTATAATTAAATTTCTTGCGTTTCAGTGTTTGTTTATACTGTTTCAGAGTTTCAAAGTATTCATATCGTAGCTCTGGGTTGTTTTGCTGCTTATGTTTTTTGTTTGACATTTGTCTCAAGTGTTTTCTAATTGTTTCACATTCATTATCAAACCATTTGTCAGAAACATTTTGATTTTTGCTTCTGATGTTGCATTTCTTTGGTTTTCTCAAATTTGCTTTCGATGCTGCTTTTTGGAATATGCAGTTGATGTTTTGAGTAGCTGAATTGACACCATCTTTATTGTTTTGGTACCGTGAGTTATTGAAAAACTGTATAGAGTTCATTATTTCATTTGAGTTCAATGTTTCAGTGAATCTCTCTGCACTGTTTGGAGCCCATCTGTATGATTGGTTTATGTTGTAGAGTTTATTGGGCTGTTTTTTTGAATGAATATTGCCGGTTAATTTCTTCAGAAACACGTTGATCTGACTGTGATCTGACAAGGGTGTCTGTGGTCTGACAGTGAATGCACTAATGGAAGAGGGGTCAATGTCAGTGATGGCATAATCGACTACACTTGTCCCAAGGGCTGAGCAGTAAGTAAACTGACCTAAAGAGTCCCCTTTGATTCTACCATTAAGCATGTACAGGCCTAAGGCTCGACAGAGATGTACTAACTCCTTTCCATTTTTGTTCAGTATTTGGTCAGGACTGTTTCTATTATTTATAATAGGGCTACTGTATAAGGAGGGGTGTCCAAATATGTGGTGGTTACCTCCCGCATCAGTGTAGTCAGGCTCAGAACCTGTTCTTGCATTGAAATCTCCACAAAGAAGCACTTTACCCTGTGCCTGAAATGCAATGATTTCTGTCTGGAGATTGTCAAAAAACTGATCATCATAATATGATGAATCTGAAGGAGGAGCATAAGCTGCACATATGTATACATCGTTGTCACAATATCTCTCTCTCTCTCTCTCTATTGCTCCCTGTCTCTCTCTCTCTCTCATATGGAATGAACAGAGTCCATCTCCTCCATTCTTCCATAAAGAGAAAGGGTTTTTCCCTAAAGTCAGGCCTTTCCCAGCACTCTTTCGGATTCTAATCAGGGTTGCAAATGAAGAGTTATGATAATGGTTTTCCTGAAGTACTGAAGTGGGAAGCTTTCTGTTTCTGTTTCCCTCTGTCTGTCTGTTCTCATATACTTGTGGTGATTAGGTCTCTCTCTCTCTCTCTCTCTCTCTCTCTCTCTCTCTCTCTCTCTCTCTCTCTAACCTGCTCCAACTATAACCTGCTCCAACTATAACCTGCTCCAACTGTAACCTGCTCCAACTATAACCTGCTCCAACTATAACCTGCTCCAACTGTAACCTGCTCCAACTGTAACCTGCTCCAACTGTAACCTGCTCCAACTGTAACCTGCTCCAACTGTAACCTGCTCCAACTGTAACCTGCTCCAACTGTAACCTGCTCCAACTGTAACCTGCTCCAACTGTAACCTGCTCCAACTGTAACCTGCTCCAACTATAACCTGCTCCAACTATAACCTGCTCCAACTGTAACCTGCTCCAACTATAACCTGCTCCAACTATAACCTGCTCCAACTATAACCTGCTCCAACTATAACCTGCTCCAACTATAACCTGCTCCAACTGTAACCTGCTCCAACTGTAACCTGCTCCAACTGTAACCTGCTCCAACTATAACCTGCTCCAACTATAACCTACTCCAACTGTAACCTGCTCCAACTATAACCTGCTCCAACTGTAACCTGCTCCAACTGTAACCTGCTCCAACTGTAACCTGCTCCAACTGTAACCTGCTCCAACTGTAACCTGCTCCAACTGTAACCTGCTCCAACTGTAACCTGCTCCAACTGTAACCTGCTCCAACTGTAACCTGCTCCAACTGTAACCTGCTCCAACTATAACCTGCTCCAACTATAACCTGCTCCAACTATAACCTGCTCCAACTGTAACCTGCTCCAACTGTAACCTGCTCCAACTGTAACCTGCTCCAACTGTAACCTGCTCCAACTGTAACCTGCTCCAACTGTAACCTGCTCCAACTATAACCTGCTCCAACTATAACCTGCTATCGACTCAGTGATGCCTCCTATCTGGGGCCCAGTGGTGGAGGTTCTAGCAGAGAACATTCCTTCAGGACGGAGGGACGGAGTCCCGGAGACAGATGACTATTGTGGGGATGGGTGAGGAGGGATGATGATGGGCATGGTCTGGTAGTGGGCCAGGGGCCTTCGGGT